>NW_028154622.1:0-183000 GCF_963457635.1 Microchirus variegatus | reverse complement strand
GATCGCTTTCCTGATTTTCAAAAGTTCATTAAAAATATTCTTCAAGAGATATGCAAATATATTCAACGGATTCTTGTTCAGGGCATGCTTGACTATGACTGTGTACAATTTCAAGACATTCCAAGATACTTTTGGGGTCTTTTTTGACGAAAAAGTTAAGTCACTGCCTAAGTGCATGGATCGCTTTCCTGATTTTCAAAAATTCATTAAAAATATTCCTTAAGCGATATGCAAATATATTCAATGGATTCTTGTTCAGGGCATGCTTGACTATGACTGTGTACAATTGCAAGACATTCCAAGATACTTTTGGGGTCTTTTTTGACAAAAAAGTTAAGTCACTGCCTAAGTGCATGGATCGCTTTCCTGATTTTCAAAAATTCATTAAAAATATTCCTTAAGAGATATGCATATATTTTCAACGGATTCTTGTTCAGGGCGTCGTTGACTATGACTGAGTACAATTTCAAGACATTCCAACATACTTGGAATGTCCAAGTGCATGGATCGCTTTCCTGATTTTCAAAAGTTCATTAAAAATATTCTTCAAGAGATATGCAAATATATTCAACGGATTCTTGTTCAGGGCATGCTTGACTATGACTGTGTACAATTTCAAGACATTCCAAGATACCTTTGGGGTCTTTTTTGACAAAAAAGTTAAGTCACTGCCTAAGTGCATGGATTGCTTTCCTGATTTTCAAAAATTCATTAAAAATATTCCTTAAGAGATATGCGAATATTTTCAATTGATTCTTGTTCAGGGCGTCGTTGACTATGACTGAGTACAATTTCAAGACATTCCAACATACTTGGAATGTCCAAGTGCATGGATCGCTTTTCGGATTTTCAAAAATTCATTAAAAATATTCTTCAAGAGATATGCAAATATATTCAACGGATTCTTGTTCAGGGCATGCTTGACTATGACTGTGTACAATTTCAAGACATTCCAAGATACTTTTGGGGTCTTTTTTGACAAAAAAGTTAAGTCACTGCCTAAGTGCATGGATCGCTTTCCTGATTTTCAGAATTTTTTTTAAAATATTCCTTAAACGATATGCAAATATTTTCAACGGATTCTTGTTCAGGGCGTCGTTGACTATGACTGAGTACAATTTCAAGACATTCCAACATACTTGGAATGTCCAAGTGCATGGATCGCTTTCCTGATTTTCAAAAGTTCATTAAAAATATTCTTCAAGAGATATGCAAATATATTCAACGGATTCTTGTTCAGGGCATGCTTGACTATGACTGTGTACAATTTCAAGACATTCCAAGATACCTTTGGGGTCTTTTTTGAATAAAAAGTTAAGTCACTGCCTAAGTGCACAGACTTTCATCATTTTCAAAAATTCATTAAAAATATTCCTTAAGAGATATGCAAATATTTTCAATTGATTCTTGTTCAGGGCGTCGTTGACTATGACTGAGTACAATTTCAAGACATTCCAACATACTTGGAATGTCCAAGTGCATGGATCACTTTTCGGATTTTCAAAAATTCATTAAAAATATTCTTCAAGAGATATGCAAATATATTCAACGGATTCTTGTTCAGGGCATGCTTGACTATGACTGTGTATAATTTCAAGACATTCCAAGATACTTTTGGGGTCTTTTTTGACGAAAAAGTTAAGTCACTGCCTAAGTGCATGGATCGCTTTCCTGATTTTCAGAAATTCTTTAAAAATATTCCTTAAACGATATGCAAATATTTTCAACGGATTCTTGTTCAGGGCGTCGTTGACTATGACTGAGTACAATTTCAAGACATTCCAACATACTTGGAATGTCCAAGTGCATGGATCGCTTTCCTGATTTTCAAAAGTTCATTAAAAATATTCTTCAAGAGATATGCAAATATATTCAACGGATTCTTGTTCAGGGCATGCTTGACTATGACTGTGTACAATTTCAAGACATTCCAAGATACTTTTGGGGTCTTTTTTGAATAAAAAGTTAAGTCACTGCCTAAGTGCACAGACTTTCCTCATTTTCAAAAATTCATTAAAAATATTCCTTAAGAGATATGCAAATATTTTCAATTGATTCTTGTTCAGGGCGTCGTTGACTATGACTGAGTACAATTTCAAGACATTCCAACATACTTGGAATGTCCAAGTGCATGGATCGCTTTTCGGATTTTCAAAAATTCATTAAAAATATTCTTCAAGAGATATGCAAATATATTCAACGGATTCTTGTTCAGGGCATGCTTGACTATGACTGTGTACAATTTCAAGACATTCCAAGATACTTTTGGGGTCTTTTTTGACAAAAAAGTTAAGTCACTGCCTAAGTGCATGGATCGCTTTCCTCATTTTCAGAAATTCATTAAAAATATTCCTTAAGCGATATGCAAATATTTTCAACGGATTCTTGTTCAGGGCGTCGTTGACTATGACTGAGTACAATTTCAAGACATTCCAACATACTTGGAATGTCCAAGTGCATGGATCGCTTTCCTGATTTTCAAAAGTTCATTAAAAATATTCTTCAAGAGATATGCAAATATATTCAACGGATTCTTGTTCAGGGCATGCTTGACTATGACTGTGTACAATTTCAAGACATTCCAAGATACCTTTGGGGTCTTTTTTGAATAAAAAGTTAAGTCACTGCCTAAGTGCACAGACTTTCATCATTTTCAAAAATTCATTAAAAATATTCCTTAAGAGATATGCAAATATTTTCAATGGATTCTTGTTCAGGGCGTCGTTGACTATGACCGAGTACAATTTCAAGACATTCCAACATACTTGGAATGTCCAAGTGCATGGATCGCTTTCCGGATTTTCAAAAATTCATTAAAAATATTCTTCAAGAGATATGCAAATATATTCAACGGATTCTTGTTCAGGGCATGCTTGACTATGACTGTGTACAATTTCAAGACATTCCAAGATACTTTTGGGGTCTTTTTTGACAAAAAAGTTAAGTCACTGCCTAAGTGCATGGATCGCTTTCCTCATTTTCAGAAATTCATTAAAAATATTCCTTAAGCGATATGCAAATATTTTCAACGGATTCTTGTTCAGGGCGTCGTTGACTATGACTGAGTACAATTTCAAGACATTCCAAGATACTTTTGGGGTCTTTTTTGAATAAAAAGTTAAGTCACTGCCTAAGTGCACAGACTTTCATCATTTTCAAAAATTCATTAAAAATATTCCTTAAGAGATATGCAAATATTTTCAATGGATTCTTGTTCAGGGCGTCGTTGACTATGACCGAGTACAATTTCAAGACATTCCAACATACTTGGAATGTCCAAGTGCATGGATCGCTTTCCGGATTTTCAAAAATTCATTAAAAATATTCTTCAAGAGATATGCAAATATATTCAACGGATTCTTGTTCAGGGCATGCTTGACTATGACTGTGTACAATTTCAAGACATTCCAAGATACTTTTGGGGTCTTTTTTGACGAAAAAGTTAAGTCACTGCCTAAGTGCATGGATCGTTTTACTGATTTTCAGAAATTCTTTAAAAATATTCCTTAAACGATATGCAAATATTTTCAACAGATTCTTGTTCAGGGCGTCGTTGACTATGACTGAGTACAATTTCAAGACATTCCAACATACTTGGAATGTCCAAGTGCATGGATCGCTTTCCTGATTTTCAAAAGTTCATTAAAAATATTCTTCAAGAGATATGCAAATATATTCAACGGATTCTTGTTCAGGGCATGCTTGACTATGACTGTTTACAATTTCAAGACATTCCAAGATACTTTTGGGGTCTTTTTTGACGAAAAAGTTAAGTCACTGCCTAAGTGCATGGATCGCTTTCCTGATTTTCAGAAATTCTTTAAAAATATTCCTTAAACGATATGCAAATATTTTCAACGGATTCTTGTTCAGGGCGTCGTTGACTATGACTGAGTACAATTTCAAGACATTCCAACATACTTGGAATGTCCAAGTGCATGGATCGCTTTCCTGATTTTCAAAAGTTCATTAAAAATATTCTTCAAGAGATATGCAAATATATTCAACGGATTCTTGTTCAGGGCATGCTTGACTATGACTGTGTACAATTTCAAGACATTCCAAGATACCTTTGGGGTCTTTTTTGAATAAAAAGTTAAGTCACTGCCTAAGTGCACAGACTTTCATCATTTTCAAAAATTCATTAAAAATATTCCTTAAGAGATATGCAAATATTTTCAATTGATTCTTGTTCAGGGCGTCGTTGACTATGACTGAGTACAATTTCAAGACATTCCAACATACTTGGAATGTCCAAGTGCATGGATCACTTTTCGGATTTTCAAAAATTCATTAAAAATATTCTTCAAGAGATATGCAAATATATTCAACGGATTCTTGTTCAGGGCATGCTTGACTATGACTGTGTATAATTTCAAGACATTCCAAGATACTTTTGGGGTCTTTTTTGACGAAAAAGTTAAGTCACTGCCTAAGTGCATGGATCGCTTTCCTGATTTTCAGAAATTCTTTAAAAATATTCCTTAAACGATATGCAAATATTTTCAACGGATTCTTGTTCAGGGCGTCGTTGACTATGACTGAGTACAATTTCAAGACATTCCAACATACTTGGAATGTCCAAGTGCATGGATCGCTTTCCTGATTTTCAAAAGTTCATTAAAAATATTCTTCAAGAGATATGCAAATATATTCAACGGATTCTTGTTCAGGGCATGCTTGACTATGACTGTGTACAATTTCAAGACATTCCAAGATACTTTTGGGGTCTTTTTTGAATAAAAAGTTAAGTCACTGCCTAAGTGCACAGACTTTCCTCATTTTCAAAAATTCATTAAAAATATTCCTTAAGAGATATGCAAATATTTTCAATTGATTCTTGTTCAGGGCGTCGTTGACTATGACTGAGTACAATTTCAAGACATTCCAACATACTTGGAATGTCCAAGTGCATGGATCGCTTTTCGGATTTTCAAAAATTCATTAAAAATATTCTTCAAGAGATATGCAAATATATTCAACGGATTCTTGTTCAGGGCATGCTTGACTATGACTGTGTACAATTTCAAGACATTCCAAGATACTTTTGGGGTCTTTTTTGACAAAAAAGTTAAGTCACTGCCTAAGTGCATGGATCGCTTTCCTCATTTTCAGAAATTCATTAAAAATATTCCTTAAGCGATATGCAAATATTTTCAACGGATTCTTGTTCAGGGCGTCGTTGACTATGACTGAGTACAATTTCAAGACATTCCAACATACTTGGAATGTCCAAGTGCATGGATCGCTTTCCTGATTTTCAAAAGTTCATTAAAAATATTCTTCAAGAGATATGCAAATATATTCAACGGATTCTTGTTCAGGGCATGCTTGACTATGACTGTGTACAATTTCAAGACATTCCAAGATACCTTTGGGGTCTTTTTTGAATAAAAAGTTAAGTCACTGCCTAAGTGCACAGACTTTCATCATTTTCAAAAATTCATTAAAAATATTCCTTAAGAGATATGCAAATATTTTCAATTGATTCTTGTTCAGGGCGTCGTTGACTATGACTGAGTACAATTTCAAGACATTCCAACATACTTGGAATGTCCAAGTGCATGGATCACTTTTCGGATTTTCAAAAATTCATTAAAAATATTCTTCAAGAGATATGCAAATATATTCAACGGATTCTTGTTCAGGGCATGCTTGACTATGACTGTGTATAATTTCAAGACATTCCAAGATACTTTTGGGGTCTTTTTTGACGAAAAAGTTAAGTCACTGCCTAAGTGCATGGATCGCTTTCCTGATTTTCAGAAATTCTTTAAAAATATTCCTTAAACGATATGCAAATATTTTCAACGGATTCTTGTTCAGGGCGTCGTTGACTATGACTGAGTACAATTTCAAGACATTCCAACATACTTGGAATGTCCAAGTGCATGGATCGCTTTCCTGATTTTCAAAAGTTCATTAAAAATATTCTTCAAGAGATATGCAAATATATTCAACGGATTCTTGTTCAGGGCATGCTTGACTATGACTGTGTACAATTTCAAGACATTCCAAGATACTTTTGGGGTCTTTTTTGAATAAAAAGTTAAGTCACTGCCTAAGTGCACAGACTTTCCTCATTTTCAAAAATTCATTAAAAATATTCCTTAAGAGATATGCAAATATTTTCAATTGATTCTTGTTCAGGGCGTCGTTGACTATGACTGAGTACAATTTCAAGACATTCCAACATACTTGGAATGTCCAAGTGCATGGATCGCTTTTCGGATTTTCAAAAATTCATTAAAAATATTCTTCAAGAGATATGCAAATATATTCAACGGATTCTTGTTCAGGGCATGCTTGACTATGACTGTGTACAATTTCAAGACATTCCAAGATACTTTTGGGGTCTTTTTTGACAAAAAAGTTAAGTCACTGCCTAAGTGCATGGATCGCTTTCCTCATTTTCAGAAATTCATTAAAAATATTCCTTAAGCGATATGCAAATATTTTCAACGGATTCTTGTTCAGGGCGTCGTTGACTATGACTGAGTACAATTTCAAGACATTCCAACATACTTGGAATGTCCAAGTGCATGGATCGCTTTCCTGATTTTCAAAAGTTCATTAAAAATATTCTTCAAGAGATATGCAAATATATTCAACGGATTCTTGTTCAGGGCATGCTTGACTATGACTGTGTACAATTTCAAGACATTCCAAGATACCTTTGGGGTCTTTTTTGAATAAAAAGTTAAGTCACTGCCTAAGTGCACAGACTTTCATCATTTTCAAAAATTCATTTAAAATATTCCTTAAGAGATATGCAAATATTTTCAATGGATTCTTGTTCAGGGCGTCGTTGACTATGACCGAGTACAATTTCAAGACATTCCAACATACTTGGAATGTCCAAGTGCATGGATCGCTTTCCGGATTTTCAAAAATTCATTAAAAATATTCTTCAAGAGATATGCAAATATATTCAACGGATTCTTGTTCAGGGCATGCTTGACTATGACTGTGTACAATTTCAAGACATTCCAAGATACTTTTGGGGTCTTTTTTGACAAAAAAGTTAAGTCACTGCCTAAGTGCATGGATCGCTTTCCTCATTTTCAGAAATTCATTAAAAATATTCCTTAAGCGATATGCAAATATTTTCAACGGATTCTTGTTCAGGGCGTCGTTGACTATGACTGAGTACAATTTCAAGACATTCCAAGATACTTTTGGGGTCTTTTTTGAATAAAAAGTTAAGTCACTGCCTAAGTGCACAGACTTTCATCATTTTCAAAAATTCATTAAAAATATTCCTTAAGAGATATGCAAATATTTTCAATGGATTCTTGTTCAGGGCGTCGTTGACTATGACCGAGTACAATTTCAAGACATTCCAACATACTTGGAATGTCCAAGTGCATGGATCGCTTTCCGGATTTTCAAAAATTCATTAAAAATATTCTTCAAGAGATATGCAAATATATTCAACGGATTCTTGTTCAGGGCATGCTTGACTATGACTGTGTACAATTTCAAGACATTCCAAGATACTTTTGGGGTCTTTTTTGACGAAAAAGTTAAGTCACTGCCTAAGTGCATGGATCGTTTTACTGATTTTCAGAAATTCTTTAAAAATATTCCTTAAACGATATGCAAATATTTTCAACAGATTCTTGTTCAGGGCGTCGTTGACTATGACTGAGTACAATTTCAAGACATTCCAACATACTTGGAATGTCCAAGTGCATGGATCGCTTTCCTGATTTTCAAAAGTTCATTAAAAATATTCTTCAAGAGATATGCAAATATATTCAACGGATTCTTGTTCAGGGCATGCTTGACTATGACTGTTTACAATTTCAAGACATTCCAAGATACTTTTGGGGTCTTTTTTGACGAAAAAGTTAAGTCACTGCCTAAGTGCATGGATCGCTTTCCTGATTTTCAGAAATTCTTTAAAAATATTCCTTAAACGATATGCAAATATTTTCAACGGATTCTTGTTCAGGGCGTCGTTGACTATGACTGAGTACAATTTCAAGACATTCCAACATACTTGGAATGTCCAAGTGCATGGATCGCTTTCCTGATTTTCAAAAGTTCATTAAAAATATTCTTCAAGAGATATGCAAATATATTCAACGGATTCTTGTTCAGGGCATGCTTGACTATGACTGTGTACAATTTCAAGACATTCCAAGATACTTTTGGGGTCTTTTTTGAATAAAAAGTTAAGTCACTGCCTAAGTGCACAGACTTTCATCATTTTCAAAAATTCATTAAAAATATTCCTTAAGAGATATGCAAATATTTTCAATTGATTCTTGTTCAGGGCGTCGTTGACTATGACTGAGTACAATTTCAAGACATTCCAACATACTTGGAATGTCCAAGTGCATGGATCACTTTTTCGGATTTTCAAAAATTCATTAAAAATATTCTTCAAGAGATATGCAAATATATTCAACGGATTCTTGTTCAGGGCATGCTTGACTATGACTGTGTACAATTTCAAGACATTCCAAGATACTTTTGGGGTCTTTTTTGACGAAAAAGTTAAGTCACTGCCTAAGTGCATGGATCGCTTTCCTGATTTTCAGAAATTCTTTAAAAATATTCCTTAAGCGATATGCAAATATTTTCAACGGATTCTTGTTCAGGGCGTCGTTGACTATGACTGAGTACAATTTCAAGACATTCCAACATACTTGGAATGTCCAAGTGCATGGATCGCTTTCCTGATTTTCAAAAGTTCATTAAAAATATTCTTCAAGAGATATGCAAATATATTCAACGGATTCTTGTTCAGGGCATGCTTGACTATGACTGTGTACAATTTCAAGACATTCCAAGATACCTTTGGGGTCTTTTTTGAATAAAAAGTTAAGTCACTGCCTAAGTGCACAGACTTTCATCATTTTCAAAAATTCATTAAAAATATTCCTTAAGAGATATGCAAATATTTTCAATGGATTCTTGTTCAGGGCGTCGTTGACTATGACCGAGTACAATTTCAAGACATTCCAACATACTTGGAATGTCCAAGTGCATGGATCGCTTTCCGGATTTTCAAAAATTCATTAAAAATATTCTTCAAGAGATATGCAAATATATTCAACGGATTCTTGTTCAGGGCATTCTTGACTATGACTGTGTACAATTTCAAGACATTCCAAGATACTTTTGGGGTCTTTTTTGACGAAAAAGTTAAGTCACTGCCTAAGTGCATGGATCGCTTTCCTGATTTTCAGAAATTCTTTAAAAATATTCTTCAAGAGATATGCAAATATATTCAACGGATTCTTGTTCAGGGCATGCTTGACTATGACTGTGTACAATTTCAAGACATTCCAAGATACTTTTGGGGTCTTTTTTGACAAAAAAGTTAAGTCACTGCCTAAGTGCATGGATCGCTTTCCTGATTTTCAAAAATTCATTAAAAATATTCCTTAAGCGATATGCAAATATTTTCAACGGATTCTTGTTCAGGGCGTCGTTGACTATGACTGAGTACAATTTCAAGACATTCCAACATACTTGGAATGTCCAAGTGCATGGATCGCTTTCCTGATTTTCAAAAGTTCATTAAAAATATTCTTCAAGAGATATGCAAATATATTCAACGGATTCTTGTTCAGGGCATGCTTGACTATGACTGTGTACAATTTCAAGACATTCCAAGATACTTTTGGGGTCTTTTTTGAATAAAAAGTTAAGTCACTGCCTAAGTGCACAGAAATTCCTCATTTTCAAAAATTCATTAAAAATATTCCTTAAGAGATATGCAAATATTTTCAATAGATTCTTGTTCAGGGCGTCGTTGACTATGACTGAGTACAATTTCAAGACATTCCAACTTACTTGGAATGTCCAAGTGCATGGATCGCTTTCCGGATTTTCAAAAATTCATTAAAAATATTCTTCAAGAGATATGCAAATATATTCAACAGGTTCTTGTTCAGGGCATGCTTGACTATGACTGTGTACAATTTCAAGACATTCCAAGATACTTTTGGGGTCTTTTTTGACGAAAAAGTTAAGTCACTGCCTAAGTGCATGGATCGCTTTCCTGATTTTCAAAAATTCATTAAAAATATTCCTTAAGCGATATGCAAATATTTTCAACGGATTCTTGTTCAGGGCGTCGTTGACTATGACTGAGTACAATTTCAAGACATTCCAACATACTTGGAATGTCCAAGTGCATGGATCGCTTTCCGGATTTTCAAAAATTCATTAAAAATATTCTTCAAGAGATATGCAAATGTATTCAACGGATTCTTATTCAGGGCATGCTTGACTATGACTGTGTACAATTTCAAGACATTCCAATTTACTTTTGGGGTTTTTTTTGAAAAAAAAGTCAAGTCACTAAGTGCATCAGGGCAAATGGATCGTTTCCTTCGTCTCACCTGATATCCTGCTGTGTGATCCACGGTGTCCAAACGTTTGTTTCCAGCGACTGGACGACATGGATGAACTCCTGCAGCTTTAATTCTTTAAAAACAACCCAAAAACATCAAAAGTTAAGTCACTGCCTAAGTGCATGGATCGCTTTCCTGATTTTCAAAAATTCATTAAAAATATTCCTCAAGAGATATGCAAATATATTCAACGGATTCTTGTTCAGGGCATGCTTGACTATGACTGTGTACAATTTCAAGACATTCCAAGATACTTTTGGGGTCTTTTTTGAAAAAAAAGTCAAGTCACTAAGTGCATCAGGGCAAATGGATCGTTTCCTCCGTCTCACCTTATTTCGTGCTGTGTGATCCATGGTGTCCAAACGTTTGTTTCCAGCGACTGGGCGACATGGATGAACTCCTGCAGCTTTAATGCTTTAAAAACAAACCAAAAACATCAAAAGTTAAGTCACTGCCTAAGTGCATGGATCGCTTTCCTAATTTTCAAAAATTCATTAAAAATATTCCTGAAGAGATATGCAAATATTTTCAATTGATTCTTGTTCAGGGCGTCGTTGACTATGACTGAGTACAATTTCAAGACATTCCAACATACTTGGAATGTCCAAGTGCATGGATCGCTTTTCGGATTTTCAAAAATTCATTAAAAATATTCTTCAAGAGATATGCAAATATATTCAACGGATTCTTGTTCAGGGCATGCTTGACTATGACTGTGTACAATTTCAAGACATTCCAAGATACTTTTGGGGTCTTTTTTGAATAAAAAGTTAAGTCACTGCCTAAGTGCACAGACTTTCCTCATTTTCAAAAATTCATTAAAAATATTCCTTAAGAGATATGCAAATATTTTCAATTGATTCTTGTTCAGGGCGTCGTTGACTATGACTGAGTACAATTTAAAGACATTCCAACATACTTGGAATGTCCAAGTGCATGGATCGCTTTTCGGATTTTCAAAAATTCATTAAAAATATTCTTCAAGAGATATGCAAATATATTCAACGGATTCTTGTTCAGGGCATTCTTGACTATGACTGTGTACAATTTCAAGACATTCCAAGATACTTTTGGGGTCTTTTTTGACGAAAAAGTTAAGTCACTGCCTAAGTGCATGGATCGCTTTCCTGATTTTCAGAAATTCTTTAAAAATATTCCTTAAACGATATGCAAATATTTTCAACGGATTCTTGTTCAGGGCGTCGTTGACTATGACTGAGTACAATTTCAAGACATTCCAACATACTTGGAATGTCCAAGTGCATGGATCGCTTTCCTGATTTTCAAAAGTTCATTAAAAATATTCTTCAAGAGATATGCAAATATATTCAACGGATTCTTGTTCAGGGCATGCTTGACTATGACTGTGTACAATTTCAAGACATTCCAAGATACTTTTGGGGTCTTTTTTGAATAAAAAGTTAAGTCACTGCCTAAGTGCACAGACTTTCATCATTTTCAAAAATTCATTAAAAATATTCCTTAAGAGATATGCAAATATTTTCAATGGATTCTTGTTCAGGGCGTCGTTGACTATGACCGAGTACAATTTCAAGACATTCCAACATACTTGGAATGTCCAAGTGCATGGATCGCTTTTCGGATTTTCAAAAATTCATTAAAAATATTCTTCAAGAGATATGCAAATATATTCAACGGATTCTTGTTCAGGGCATGCTTGACTATGACTGTGTATAATTTCAAGACATTCCAAGATACTTTTGGGGTCTTTTTTGACGAAAAAGTTAAGTCACTGCCTAAGTGCATGGATCGTTTTACTGATTTTCAGAAATTCTTTAAAAATATTCCTTAAACGATATGCAAATATTTTCAACGGATTCTTGTTCAGGGCGTCGTTGACTATGACTGAGTACAATTTCAAGACATTCCAACATACTTGGAATGTCCAAGTGCATGGATCGCTTTCCTGATTTTCAAAAGTTCATTAAAAATATTCTTCAAGAGATATGCAAATATATTCAACGGATTCTTGTTCAGGGCATGCTTGACTATGACTGTGTACAATTTCAAGACATTCCAAGATACTTTTGGGGTCTTTTTTGAATAAAAAGTTAAGTCACTGCCTAAGTGCACAGACTTTCCTCATTTTCAAAAATTCATTAAAAATATTCCTTAAGAGATATGCAAATATTTTCAATTGATTCTTGTTCAGGGCGTTGTTGACTATGACTGAGTACAATTTCAAGACATTCCAACATACTTGGAATGTCCAAGTGCATGGATCGCTTTTCGGATTTTCAAAAATTCATTAAAAATATTCTTCAAGAGATATGCAAATATATTCAACGGATTCTTGTTCAGGGCATGCTTGACTATGACTGTGTACAATTTCAAGACATTCCAAGATACTTTTGGGGTCTTTTTTGACAAAAAAGTTAAGTCACTGCCTAAGTGCATGGATCGCTTTCCTGATTTTCAAAAATTCATTAAAAATATTCCTTAAGCGATATGCAAATATTTTCAACGGATTCTTGTTCAGGGCGTCGTTGACTATGACTGAGTACAATTTCAAGACATTCCAACATACTTGGAATGTCCAAGTGCATGGATCGCTTTCCTGATTTTCAAAAGTTCATTAAAAATATTCTTCAAGAGATATGCAAATATATTCAACGGATTCTTGTTCAGGGCATGCTTGACTATGACTGTGTACAATTTCAAGACATTCCAAGATACTTTTGGGGTCTTTTTTGACGAAAAAGTTAAGTCACTGCCTAAGTGCATGGATCGCTTTCCTGATTTTCAGAAATTCTTTAAAAATATTCCTTAAGCGATATGCAAATATTTTCAACGGATTCTTGTTCAGGGCGTCGTTGACTATGACTGAGTACAATTTCAAGACATTCCAACATACTTGGAATGTCCAAGTGCATGGATCGTTTTTCGGATTTTCAAAAATTCATTAAAAATATTCTTCAAGAGATATGCAAATATATTCAACGGATTCTTGTTCAGGGCATGCTTGACTATGACTGTGTACAATTTCAAGACATTCCAAGATACTTTTGGGGTCTTTTTTGAATAAAAAGTTAAGTCACTGCCTAAGTGCACAGACTTTCCTCATTTTCAAAAATTCATTAAAAATATTCCTTAAGAGATATGCAAATATTTTCAATTGATTCTTGTTCAGGGCGTCGTTGACTATGACTGAGTACAATTTCAAGACATTCCAACATACTTGGAATGTCCAAGTGCATGGATCGCTTTTCGGATTTTCAAAAATTCATTAAAAATATTCTTCAAGAGATATGCAAATATATTCAACGGATTCTTGTTCAGGGCATGCTTGACTATGACTGTGTACAATTTCAAGACATTCCAAGATACTTTTGGGGTCTTTTTTGACGAAAAAGTTAAGTCACTGCCTAAGTGCATGGATCGCTTTCCTGATTTTCAAAAATTCATTAAAAATATTCCTTAAGCGATATGCAAATATTTTCAACGGATTCTTGTTCAGGGCGTTGTTGACTATGACTGAGTACAATTTCAAGACATTCCAACATACTTGGAATGTCCAAGTGCATGGATCGCTTTCCTGATTTTCAAAAGTTCATTAAAAATATTCTTCAAGAGATATGCAAATATATTCAACGGATTCTTGTTCAGGGCATGCTTGACTATGACTGTGTACAATTTCAAGACATTCCAAGATACTTTTGGGGTCTTTTTTGAATAAAAAGTTAAGTCACTGCCTAAGTGCACAGACTTTCATCATTTTCAAAAATTCATTAAAAATATTCCTTAAGAGATATGCAAATATTTTCAATGGATTCTTGTTCAGGGCGTCGTTGACTATGACCGAGTACAATTTCAAGACATTCCAACATACTTGGAATGTCCAAGTGCATGGATCGCTTTCCGGATTTTCAAAAATTCATTAAAAATATTCTTCAAGAGATATGCAAATATATTCAACGGATTCTTGTTCAGGGCATGCTTGACTATGACTGTGTACAATTTCAAGACATTCCAAGATACTTTTGGGGTCTTTTTTGACGAAAAAGTTAAGTCACTGCCTAAGTGCATGGATCGCTTTCCTGATTTTCAGAAATTCTTTAAAAATATTCCTTAAGCGATATGCAAATATTTTCAACGGATTCTTGTTCAGGGCGTCGTTGACTATGACTGAGTACAATTTCAAGACATTCCAACATACTTGGAATGTCCAAGTGCATGGATCGCTTTCCTGATTTTCAAAAGTTCATTAAAAATATTCTTCAAGAGATATGCAAATATATTCAACGGATTCTTGTTCAGGGCATGCTTGACTATGACTGTGTACAATTTCAAGACATTCCAAGATACTTTTGGGGTCTTTTTTGACAAAAAAGTTAAGTCACTGCCTAAGTGCATGGATCGCTTTCCTGATTTTCAAAAATTCATTAAAAATATTCCTTAAGCGATATGCAAATATTTTCAACGGATTCTTGTTCAGGGCGTCGTTGACTATGACTGAGTACAATTTCAAGACATTCCAACATACTTGGAATGTCCAAGTGCATGGATCGCTTTCCTGATTTTCAAAAGTTCATTAAAAATATTCTTCAAGAGATATGCAAATATATTCAACGGATTCTTGTTCAGGGCATGCTTGACTATGACTGTGTACAATTTCAAGACATTCCAAGATACCTTTGGGGTCTTTTTTGACAAAAAAGTTAAGTCACTGCCTAAGTGCATGGATTGCTTTCCTGATTTTCAAAAATTCATTAAAAATATTCCTTAAGAGATATGCGAATATTTTCAATTGATTCTTGTTCAGGGCGTCGTTGACTATGACTGAGTACAATTTCAAGACATTCCAACATACTTGGAATGTCCAAGTGCATGGATCGCTTTCCTGATTTTCAAAAGTTCATTAAAAATATTCTTCAAGAGATATGCAAATATATTCAACGGATTCTTGTTCAGGGCATGCTTTTTCAAGACATTCCAAGATACTTTTGGGGTCTTTTTTGAAAAAAAAGTCAAGTCACTAAGTGCATCAGGGCAAATGGATCGTTTCCTCCGTCTCACCTTATTTTCTGCTGTGTGATCCATGGTGTCCAAACGTTTGTTTCCAGCGACTGGGCGACATGGATGAACTCCTGCAGCTTTAATGCTTTAAAAACAAACCAAAAACATCAAAAGTTAAGTCACTGCCTAAGTGCATGGATCGCTTTCCTGATTTTCAAAAATTCATTAAAAATATTCCTTAAGCGATATGCAAATATTTTCAACGGATTCTTGTTCAGGGCGTCGTTGACTATGACTGAGTACAATTTCAAGACATTCCAACATACTTGGAATGTCCAAGTGCATGGATCGCTTTTCGGATTTTCAAAAATTCATTAAAAATATTCTTCAAGAGATATGCAAATATATTCAACGGATTCTTGTTCAGGGCATGCTTGACTATGACTGTGTACAATTTCAAGACATTCCAAGATACTTTTGGGGTCTTTTTTGACGAAAAAGTTAAGTCACTGCCTAAGTGCATGGATCGCTTTCCTGATTTTCAAAAATTCATTAAAAATATTCCTTAAGCGATATGCAAATATTTTCAACGGATTCTTGTTCAGGGCGTCGTTGACTATGACTGAGTACAATTTCAAGACATTCCAACATACTTGGAATGTCCAAGTGCATGGATCGCTTTTCGGATTTTCAAAAGTTCATTAAAAATATTCTTCAAGAGATATGCAAATATATTCAACGGATTCTTGTTCAGGGCATGCTTGACTATGACTGTGTACAATTTCAAGACATTCCAAGATACTTTTGGGGTCTTTTTTGACGAAAAAGTTAAGTCACTGCCTAAGTGCATGGATCGCTTTCCTGATTTTCAGAAATTCTTTAAAAATATTCCTTAAGCGATATGCAAATATTTTCAACGGATTCTTGTTCAGGGCGTCGTTGACTATGACTGAGTACAATTTCAAGACATTCCAACATACTTGGAATGTCCAAGTGCATGGATCGTTTTTCGGATTTTCAAAAATTCATTAAAAATATTCTTCAAGAGATATGCAAATATATTCAACGGATTCTTGTTCAGGGCATGCTTGACTATGACTGTGTACAATTTCAAGACATTCCAAGATACTTTTGGGGTCTTTTTTGAATAAAAAGTTAAGTCACTGCCTAAGTGCACAGACTTTCCTCATTTTCAAAAATTCATTAAAAATATTCCTTAAGAGATATGCAAATATTTTCAATTGATTCTTGTTCAGGGCGTCGTTGACTATGACTGAGTACAATTTCAAGACATTCCAACATACTTGGAATGTCCAAGTGCATGGATCGCTTTTCGGATTTTCAAAAATTCATTAAAAATATTCTTCAAGAGATATGCAAATATATTCAACGGATTCTTGTTCAGGGCATGCTTGACTATGACTGTGTACAATTTCAAGACATTCCAAGATACTTTTGGGGTCTTTTTTGACGAAAAAGTTAAGTCACTGCCTAAGTGCATGGATCGCTTTCCTGATTTTCAAAAATTCATTAAAAATATTCCTTAAGCGATATGCAAATATTTTCAACGGATTCTTGTTCAGGGCGTCGTTGACTATGACTGAGTACAATTTCAAGACATTCCAACATACTTGGAATGTCCAAGTGCATGGATCGCTTTTCGGATTTTCAAAAATTCATTAAAAATATTCTTCAAGAGATATGCAAATATATTCAACGGATTCTTGTTCAGGGCATGCTTGACTATGACTGTGTACAATTTCAAGACATTCCAAGATACTTTTGGGGTCTTTTTTGACAAAAAAGTTAAGTCACTGCCTAAGTGCATGGATCGCTTTCCTGATTTTCAAAAATTCATTAAAAATATTCCTTAAGCGATATGCAAATATTTTCAACGGATTCTTGTTCAGGGCGTCGTTGACTATGACTGAGTACAATTTCAAGACATTCCAACATACTTGGAATGTCCAAGTGCATGGATCGCTTTCCTGATTTTCAAAAGTTCATTAAAAATATTCTTCAAGAGATATGCAAATATATTCAACGGATTCTTGTTCAGGGCATGCTTGACTATGACTGTGTACAATTTCAAGACATTCCAAGATACTTTTGGGGTCTTTTTTGACGAAAAAGTTAAGTCACTGCCTAAGTGCATGGATCGCTTTCCTGATTTTCAGAAATTCTTTAAAAATATTCCTTAAGCGATATGCAAATATTTTCAACGGATTCTTGTTCAGGGCGTCGTTGACTATGACTGAGTACAATTTCAAGACATTCCAACATACTTGGAATGTCCAAGTGCATGGATCGTTTTTCGGATTTTCAAAAATTCATTAAAAATATTCTTCAAGAGATATGCAAATATATTCAACGGATTCTTGTTCAGGGCATGCTTGACTATGACTGTGTACAATTTCAAGACATTCCAAGATACTTTTGGGGTCTTTTTTGAATAAAAAGTTAAGTCACTGCCTAAGTGCACAGACTTTCCTCATTTTCAAAAATTCATTAAAAATATTCCTTAAGAGATATGCAAATATTTTCAATTGATTCTTGTTCAGGGCGTCGTTGACTATGACTGAGTACAATTTCAAGACATTCCAACATACTTGGAATGTCCAAGTGCATGGATCGCTTTTCGGATTTTCAAAAATTCATTAAAAATATTCTTCAAGAGATATGCAAATATATTCAACGGATTCTTGTTCAGGGCATGCTTGACTATGACTGTGTACAATTTCAAGACATTCCAAGATACTTTTGGGGTCTTTTTTGACGAAAAAGTTAAGTCACTGCCTAAGTGCATGGATCGCTTTCCTGATTTTCAAAAATTCATTAAAAATATTCCTTAAGCGATATGCAAATATTTTCAACGGATTCTTGTTCAGGGCGTTGTTGACTATGACTGAGTACAATTTCAAGACATTCCAACATACTTGGAATGTCCAAGTGCATGGATCGCTTTCCTGATTTTCAAAAGTTCATTAAAAATATTCTTCAAGAGATATGCAAATATATTCAACGGATTCTTGTTCAGGGCATGCTTGACTATGACTGTGTACAATTTCAAGACATTCCAAGATACTTTTGGGGTCTTTTTTGAATAAAAAGTTAAGTCACTGCCTAAGTGCACAGACTTTCATCATTTTCAAAAATTCATTAAAAATATTCCTTAAGAGATATGCAAATATTTTCAATGGATTCTTGTTCAGGGCGTCGTTGACTATGACCGAGTACAATTTCAAGACATTCCAACATACTTGGAATGTCCAAGTGCATGGATCGCTTTCCGGATTTTCAAAAATTCATTAAAAATATTCTTCAAGAGATATGCAAATATATTCAACGGATTCTTGTTCAGGGCATGCTTGACTATGACTGTGTACAATTTCAAGACATTCCAAGATACTTTTGGGGTCTTTTTTGACGAAAAAGTTAAGTCACTGCCTAAGTGCATGGATCGCTTTCCTGATTTTCAGAAATTCTTTAAAAATATTCCTTAAGCGATATGCAAATATTTTCAACGGATTCTTGTTCAGGGCGTCGTTGACTATGACTGAGTACAATTTCAAGACATTCCAACATACTTGGAATGTCCAAGTGCATGGATCGCTTTCCTGATTTTCAAAAGTTCATTAAAAATATTCTTCAAGAGATATGCAAATATATTCAACGGATTCTTGTTCAGGGCATGCTTGACTATGACTGTGTACAATTTCAAGACATTCCAAGATACTTTTGGGGTCTTTTTTGACAAAAAAGTTAAGTCACTGCCTAAGTGCATGGATCGCTTTCCTGATTTTCAAAAATTCATTAAAAATATTCCTTAAGCGATATGCAAATATTTTCAATTGATTCTTGTTCAGGGCGTCGTTGACTATGACTGAGTACAATTTCAAGACATTCCAACATACTTGGAATGTCCAAGTGCATGGATCGCTTTCCTGATTTTCAAAAGTTCATTAAAAATATTCTTCAAGAGATATGCAAATATATTCAACGGATTCTTGTTCAGGGCATGCTTTTTCAAGACATTCCAAGATACTTTTGGGGTCTTTTTTGAAAAAAAAGTCAAGTCACTAAGTGCATCAGGGCAAATGGATCGTTTCCTCCGTCTCACCTTATTTTCTGCTGTGTGATCCATGGTGTCCAAACGTTTGTTTCCAGCGACTGGGCGACATGGATGAACTCCTGCAGCTTTAATGCTTTAAAAACAAACCAAAAACATCAAAAGTTAAGTCACTGCCTAAGTGCATGGATCGCTTTCCTGATTTTCAAAAATTCATTAAAAATATTCCTTAAGCGATATGCAAATATTTTCAACGGATTCTTGTTCAGGGCGTCGTTGACTATGACTGAGTACAATTTCAAGACATTCCAACATACTTGGAATGTCCAAGTGCATGGATCGCTTTTCGGATTTTCAAAAATTCATTAAAAATATTCTTCAAGAGATATGCAAATATATTCAACGGATTCTTGTTCAGGGCATGCTTGACTATGACTGTGTACAATTTCAAGACATTCCAAGATACTTTTGGGGTCTTTTTTGACGAAAAAGTTAAGTCACTGCCTAAGTGCATGGATCGCTTTCCTGATTTTCAAAAATTCATTAAAAATATTCCTTAAGCGATATGCAAATATTTTCAACGGATTCTTGTTCAGGGCGTCGTTGACTATGACTGAGTACAATTTCAAGACATTCCAACATACTTGGAATGTCCAAGTGCATGGATCGCTTTTCGGATTTTCAAAAATTCATTAAAAATATTCTTCAAGAGATATGCAAATATATTCAACGGATTCTTGTTCAGGGCATGCTTGACTATGACTGTGTACAATTTCAAGACATTCCAAGATACTTTTGGGGTCTTTTTTGACAAAAAAGTTAAGTCACTGCCTAAGTGCATGGATCGCTTTCCTGATTTTCAAAAATTCATTAAAAATATTCCTTAAGCGATATGCAAATATTTTCAACGGATTCTTGTTCAGGGCGTCGTTGACTATGACTGAGTACAATTTCAAGACATTCCAACATACTTGGAATGTCCAAGTGCATGGATCGCTTTCCTGATTTTCAAAAGTTCATTAAAAATATTCTTCAAGAGATATGCAAATATATTCAACGGATTCTTGTTCAGGGCATGCTTGACTATGACTGTGTACAATTTCAAGACATTCCAAGATACTTTTGGGGTCTTTTTTGACGAAAAAGTTAAGTCACTGCCTAAGTGCATGGATCGCTTTCCTGATTTTCAGAAATTCTTTAAAAATATTCCTTAAGCGATATGCAAATATTTTCAACGGATTCTTGTTCAGGGCGTCGTTGACTATGACTGAGTACAATTTCAAGACATTCCAACATACTTGGAATGTCCAAGTGCATGGATCGTTTTTCGGATTTTCAAAAATTCATTAAAAATATTCTTCAAGAGATATGCAAATATATTCAACGGATTCTTGTTCAGGGCATGCTTGACTATGACTGTGTACAATTTCAAGACATTCCAAGATACTTTTGGGGTCTTTTTTGAATAAAAAGTTAAGTCACTGCCTAAGTGCACAGACTTTCCTCATTTTCAAAAATTCATTAAAAATATTCCTTAAGAGATATGCAAATATTTTCAATTGATTCTTGTTCAGGGCGTCGTTGACTATGACTGAGTACAATTTCAAGACATTCCAACATACTTGGAATGTCCAAGTGCATGGATCGCTTTTCGGATTTTCAAAAATTCATTAAAAATATTCTTCAAGAGATATGCAAATATATTCAACGGATTCTTGTTCAGGGCATGCTTGACTATGACTGTGTACAATTTCAAGACATTCCAAGATACTTTTGGGGTCTTTTTTGACGAAAAAGTTAAGTCACTGCCTAAGTGCATGGATCGCTTTCCTGATTTTCAAAAATTCATTAAAAATATTCCTTAAGCGATATGCAAATATTTTCAACGGATTCTTGTTCAGGGCGTTGTTGACTATGACTGAGTACAATTTCAAGACATTCCAACATACTTGGAATGTCCAAGTGCATGGATCGCTTTCCTGATTTTCAAAAGTTCATTAAAAATATTCTTCAAGAGATATGCAAATATATTCAACGGATTCTTGTTCAGGGCATGCTTGACTATGACTGTGTACAATTTCAAGACATTCCAAGATACTTTTGGGGTCTTTTTTGAATAAAAAGTTAAGTCACTGCCTAAGTGCACAGACTTTCATCATTTTCAAAAATTCATTAAAAATATTCCTTAAGAGATATGCAAATATTTTCAATGGATTCTTGTTCAGGGCGTCGTTGACTATGACCGAGTACAATTTCAAGACATTCCAACATACTTGGAATGTCCAAGTGCATGGATCGCTTTCCGGATTTTCAAAAATTCATTAAAAATATTCTTCAAGAGATATGCAAATATATTCAACGGATTCTTGTTCAGGGCATGCTTGACTATGACTGTGTACAATTTCAAGACATTCCAAGATACTTTTGGGGTCTTTTTTGACGAAAAAGTTAAGTCACTGCCTAAGTGCATGGATCGCTTTCCTGATTTTCAGAAATTCTTTAAAAATATTCCTTAAGCGATATGCAAATATTTTCAACGGATTCTTGTTCAGGGCGTCGTTGACTATGACTGAGTACAATTTCAAGACATTCCAACATACTTGGAATGTCCAAGTGCATGGATCGCTTTTCGGATTTTCAAAAATTCATTAAAAATATTCTTCAAGAGATATGCAAATATATTCAACGGATTCTTGTTCAGGGCATGCTTGACTATGACTGTGTACAATTTCAAGACATTCCAAGATACTTTTGGGGTCTTTTTTGACGAAAAAGTTAAGTCACTGCCTAAGTGCATGGATCGCTTTCCTGATTTTCAAAAATTCATTAAAAATATTCCTTAAGCGATATGCAAATATTTTCAACGGATTCTTGTTCAGGGCGTTGTTGACTATGACTGAGTACAATTTCAAGACATTCCAACATACTTGGAATGTCCAAGTGCATGGATCGCTTTCCTGATTTTCAAAAGTTCATTAAAAATATTCTTCAAGAGATATGCAAATATATTCAACGGATTCTTGTTCAGGGCATGCTTGACTATGACTGTGTACAATTTCAAGACATTCCAAGATACCTTTGGGGTCTTTTTTGACAAAAAAGTTAAGTCACTGCCTAAGTGCATGGATTGCTTTCCTGATTTTCAAAAATTCATTAAAAATATTCCTTAAGAGATATGCGAATATTTTCAATTGATTCTTGTTCAGGGCGTCGTTGACTATGACTGAGTACAATTTCAAGACATTCCAACATACTTGGAATGTCCAAGTGCATGGATCGCTTTCCTGATTTTCAAAAGTTCATTAAAAATATTCTTCAAGAGATATGCAAATATATTCAACGGATTCTTGTTCAGGGCATGCTTTTTCAAGACATTCCAAGATACTTTTGGGGTCTTTTTTGAAAAAAAAGTCAAGTCACTAAGTGCATCAGGGCAAATGGATCGTTTCCTCCGTCTCACCTTATTTTCTGCTGTGTGATCCATGGTGTCCAAACGTTTGTTTCCAGCGACTGGGCGACATGGATGAACTCCTGCAGCTTTAATGCTTTAAAAACAAACCAAAAACATCAAAAGTTAAGTCACTGCCTAAGTGCATGGATCGCTTTCCTGATTTTCAAAAATTCATTAAAAATATTCCTTAAGCGATATGCAAATATTTTCAACGGATTCTTGTTCAGGGCGTCGTTGACTATGACTGAGTACAATTTCAAGACATTCCAACATACTTGGAATGTCCAAGTGCATGGATCGCTTTTCGGATTTTCAAAAATTCATTAAAAATATTCTTCAAGAGATATGCAAATATATTCAACGGATTCTTGTTCAGGGCATGCTTGACTATGACTGTGTACAATTTCAAGACATTCCAAGATACTTTTGGGGTCTTTTTTGACGAAAAAGTTAAGTCACTGCCTAAGTGCATGGATCGCTTTCCTGATTTTCAAAAATTCATTAAAAATATTCCTTAAGCGATATGCAAATATTTTCAACGGATTCTTGTTCAGGGCGTCGTTGACTATGACTGAGTACAATTTCAAGACATTCCAACATACTTGGAATGTCCAAGTGCATGGATCGCTTTTCGGATTTTCAAAAATTCATTAAAAATATTCTTCAAGAGATATGCAAATATATTCAACGGATTCTTGTTCAGGGCATGCTTGACTATGACTGTGTACAATTTCAAGACATTCCAAGATACTTTTGGGGTCTTTTTTGACAAAAAAGTTAAGTCACTGCCTAAGTGCATGGATCGCTTTCCTGATTTTCAAAAATTCATTAAAAATATTCCTTAAGCGATATGCAAATATTTTCAACGGATTCTTGTTCAGGGCGTCGTTGACTATGACTGAGTACAATTTCAAGACATTCCAACATACTTGGAATGTCCAAGTGCATGGATCGCTTTCCTGATTTTCAAAAGTTCATTAAAAATATTCTTCAAGAGATATGCAAATATATTCAACGGATTCTTGTTCAGGGCATGCTTGACTATGACTGTGTACAATTTCAAGACATTCCAAGATACTTTTGGGGTCTTTTTTGACGAAAAAGTTAAGTCACTGCCTAAGTGCATGGATCGCTTTCCTGATTTTCAGAAATTCTTTAAAAATATTCCTTAAGCGATATGCAAATATTTTCAACGGATTCTTGTTCAGGGCGTCGTTGACTATGACTGAGTACAATTTCAAGACATTCCAACATACTTGGAATGTCCAAGTGCATGGATCGTTTTTCGGATTTTCAAAAATTCATTAAAAATATTCTTCAAGAGATATGCAAATATATTCAACGGATTCTTGTTCAGGGCATGCTTGACTATGACTGTGTACAATTTCAAGACATTCCAAGATACTTTTGGGGTCTTTTTTGAATAAAAAGTTAAGTCACTGCCTAAGTGCACAGACTTTCCTCATTTTCAAAAATTCATTAAAAATATTCCTTAAGAGATATGCAAATATTTTCAATTGATTCTTGTTCAGGGCGTCGTTGACTATGACTGAGTACAATTTCAAGACATTCCAACATACTTGGAATGTCCAAGTGCATGGATCGCTTTTCGGATTTTCAAAAATTCATTAAAAATATTCTTCAAGAGATATGCAAATATATTCAACGGATTCTTGTTCAGGGCATGCTTGACTATGACTGTGTACAATTTCAAGACATTCCAAGATACTTTTGGGGTCTTTTTTGACGAAAAAGTTAAGTCACTGCCTAAGTGCATGGATCGCTTTCCTGATTTTCAAAAATTCATTAAAAATATTCCTTAAGCGATATGCAAATATTTTCAACGGATTCTTGTTCAGGGCGTTGTTGACTATGACTGAGTACAATTTCAAGACATTCCAACATACTTGGAATGTCCAAGTGCATGGATCGCTTTCCTGATTTTCAAAAGTTCATTAAAAATATTCTTCAAGAGATATGCAAATATATTCAACGGATTCTTGTTCAGGGCATGCTTGACTATGACTGTGTACAATTTCAAGACATTCCAAGATACCTTTGGGGTCTTTTTTGACAAAAAAGTTAAGTCACTGCCTAAGTGCATGGATTGCTTTCCTGATTTTCAAAAATTCATTAAAAATATTCCTTAAGAGATATGCGAATATTTTCAATTGATTCTTGTTCAGGGCGTCGTTGACTATGACTGAGTACAATTTCAAGACATTCCAACATACTTGGAATGTCCAAGTGCATGGATCGCTTTCCTGATTTTCAAAAGTTCATTAAAAATATTCTTCAAGAGATATGCAAATATATTCAACGGATTCTTGTTCAGGGCATGCTTGACTATGACTGTGTACAATTTCAAGACATTCCAAGATACTTTTGGGGTCTTTTTTGAAAAAAAAGTCAAGTCACTAAGTGCATCAGGGCAAATGGATCGTTTCCTCCGTCTCACCTTATTTTCTGCTGTGTGATCCATGGTGTCCAAACGTTTGTTTCCAGCGACTGGGCGACATGGATGAACTCCTGCAGCTTTAATGCTTTAAAAACAAACCAAAAACATCAAAAGTTAAGTCACTGCCTAAGTGCATGGATCGCTTTCCTGATTTTCAAAAATTCATTAAAAATATTCCTTAAGCGATATGCAAATATTTTCAACGGATTCTTGTTCAGGGCGTCGTTGACTATGACTGAGTACAATTTCAAGACATTCCAACATACTTGGAATGTCCAAGTGCATGGATCGCTTTTCGGATTTTCAAAAATTCATTAAAAATATTCTTCAAGAGATATGCAAATATATTCAACGGATTCTTGTTCAGGGCATGCTTGACTATGACTGTGTACAATTTCAAGACATTCCAAGATACTTTTGGGGTCTTTTTTGACGAAAAAGTTAAGTCACTGCCTAAGTGCATGGATCGCTTTCCTGATTTTCAAAAATTCATTAAAAATATTCCTTAAGCGATATGCAAATATTTTCAACGGATTCTTGTTCAGGGCGTCGTTGACTATGACTGAGTACAATTTCAAGACATTCCAACATACTTGGAATGTCCAAGTGCATGGATCGCTTTTCGGATTTTCAAAAATTCATTAAAAATATTCTTCAAGAGATATGCAAATATATTCAACGGATTCTTGTTCAGGGCATGCTTGACTATGACTGTGTACAATTTCAAGACATTCCAAGATACTTTTGGGGTCTTTTTTGACAAAAAAGTTAAGTCACTGCCTAAGTGCATGGATCGCTTTCCTGATTTTCAAAAATTCATTAAAAATATTCCTTAAGCGATATGCAAATATTTTCAACGGATTCTTGTTCAGGGCGTCGTTGACTATGACTGAGTACAATTTCAAGACATTCCAACATACTTGGAATGTCCAAGTGCATGGATCGCTTTCCTGATTTTCAAAAGTTCATTAAAAATATTCTTCAAGAGATATGCAAATATATTCAACGGATTCTTGTTCAGGGCATGCTTGACTATGACTGTGTACAATTTCAAGACATTCCAAGATACTTTTGGGGTCTTTTTTGACGAAAAAGTTAAGTCACTGCCTAAGTGCATGGATCGCTTTCCTGATTTTCAGAAATTCTTTAAAAATATTCCTTAAGCGATATGCAAATATTTTCAACGGATTCTTGTTCAGGGCGTCGTTGACTATGACTGAGTACAATTTCAAGACATTCCAACATACTTGGAATGTCCAAGTGCATGGATCGTTTTTCGGATTTTCAAAAATTCATTAAAAATATTCTTCAAGAGATATGCAAATATATTCAACGGATTCTTGTTCAGGGCATGCTTGACTATGACTGTGTACAATTTCAAGACATTCCAAGATACTTTTGGGGTCTTTTTTGAATAAAAAGTTAAGTCACTGCCTAAGTGCACAGACTTTCCTCATTTTCAAAAATTCATTAAAAATATTCCTTAAGAGATATGCAAATATTTTCAATTGATTCTTGTTCAGGGCGTCGTTGACTATGACTGAGTACAATTTCAAGACATTCCAACATACTTGGAATGTCCAAGTGCATGGATCGCTTTTCGGATTTTCAAAAATTCATTAAAAATATTCTTCAAGAGATATGCAAATATATTCAACGGATTCTTGTTCAGGGCATGCTTGACTATGACTGTGTACAATTTCAAGACATTCCAAGATACTTTTGGGGTCTTTTTTGACGAAAAAGTTAAGTCACTGCCTAAGTGCATGGATCGCTTTCCTGATTTTCAAAAATTCATTAAAAATATTCCTTAAGCGATATGCAAATATTTTCAACGGATTCTTGTTCAGGGCGTTGTTGACTATGACTGAGTACAATTTCAAGACATTCCAACATACTTGGAATGTCCAAGTGCATGGATCGCTTTCCTGATTTTCAAAAGTTCATTAAAAATATTCTTCAAGAGATATGCAAATATATTCAACGGATTCTTGTTCAGGGCATGCTTGACTATGACTGTGTACAATTTCAAGACATTCCAAGATACCTTTGGGGTCTTTTTTGACAAAAAAGTTAAGTCACTGCCTAAGTGCATGGATTGCTTTCCTGATTTTCAAAAATTCATTAAAAATATTCCTTAAGAGATATGCGAATATTTTCAATTGATTCTTGTTCAGGGCGTCGTTGACTATGACTGAGTACAATTTCAAGACATTCCAACATACTTGGAATGTCCAAGTGCATGGATCGCTTTCCTGATTTTCAAAAGTTCATTAAAAATATTCTTCAAGAGATATGCAAATATATTCAACGGATTCTTGTTCAGGGCATGCTTTTTCAAGACATTCCAAGATACTTTTGGGGTCTTTTTTGAAAAAAAAGTCAAGTCACTAAGTGCATCAGGGCAAATGGATCGTTTCCTCCGTCTCACCTTATTTTCTGCTGTGTGATCCATGGTGTCCAAACGTTTGTTTCCAGCGACTGGGCGACATGGATGAACTCCTGCAGCTTTAATGCTTTAAAAACAAACCAAAAACATCAAAAGTTAAGTCACTGCCTAAGTGCATGGATCGCTTTCCTGATTTTCAAAAATTCATTAAAAATATTCCTTAAGCGATATGCAAATATTTTCAACGGATTCTTGTTCAGGGCGTCGTTGACTATGACTGAGTACAATTTCAAGACATTCCAACATACTTGGAATGTCCAAGTGCATGGATCGCTTTTCGGATTTTCAAAAATTCATTAAAAATATTCTTCAAGAGATATGCAAATATATTCAACGGATTCTTGTTCAGGGCATGCTTGACTATGACTGTGTACAATTTCAAGACATTCCAAGATACTTTTGGGGTCTTTTTTGACGAAAAAGTTAAGTCACTGCCTAAGTGCATGGATCGCTTTCCTGATTTTCAAAAATTCATTAAAAATATTCCTTAAGCGATATGCAAATATTTTCAACGGATTCTTGTTCAGGGCGTCGTTGACTATGACTGAGTACAATTTCAAGACATTCCAACATACTTGGAATGTCCAAGTGCATGGATCGCTTTTCGGATTTTCAAAAATTCATTAAAAATATTCTTCAAGAGATATGCAAATATATTCAACGGATTCTTGTTCAGGGCATGCTTGACTATGACTGTGTACAATTTCAAGACATTCCAAGATACTTTTGGGGTCTTTTTTGACAAAAAAGTTAAGTCACTGCCTAAGTGCATGGATCGCTTTCCTGATTTTCAAAAATTCATTAAAAATATTCCTTAAGCGATATGCAAATATTTTCAACGGATTCTTGTTCAGGGCGTCGTTGACTATGACTGAGTACAATTTCAAGACATTCCAACATACTTGGAATGTCCAAGTGCATGGATCGCTTTCCTGATTTTCAAAAGTTCATTAAAAATATTCTTCAAGAGATATGCAAATATATTCAACGGATTCTTGTTCAGGGCATGCTTGACTATGACTGTGTACAATTTCAAGACATTCCAAGATACTTTTGGGGTCTTTTTTGACGAAAAAGTTAAGTCACTGCCTAAGTGCATGGATCGCTTTCCTGATTTTCAGAAATTCTTTAAAAATATTCCTTAAGCGATATGCAAATATTTTCAACGGATTCTTGTTCAGGGCGTCGTTGACTATGACTGAGTACAATTTCAAGACATTCCAACATACTTGGAATGTCCAAGTGCATGGATCGTTTTTCGGATTTTCAAAAATTCATTAAAAATATTCTTCAAGAGATATGCAAATATATTCAACGGATTCTTGTTCAGGGCATGCTTGACTATGACTGTGTACAATTTCAAGACATTCCAAGATACTTTTGGGGTCTTTTTTGAATAAAAAGTTAAGTCACTGCCTAAGTGCACAGACTTTCCTCATTTTCAAAAATTCATTAAAAATATTCCTTAAGAGATATGCAAATATTTTCAATTGATTCTTGTTCAGGGCGTCGTTGACTATGACTGAGTACAATTTCAAGACATTCCAACATACTTGGAATGTCCAAGTGCATGGATCGCTTTTCGGATTTTCAAAAATTCATTAAAAATATTCTTCAAGAGATATGCAAATATATTCAACGGATTCTTGTTCAGGGCATGCTTGACTATGACTGTGTACAATTTCAAGACATTCCAAGATACTTTTGGGGTCTTTTTTGACGAAAAAGTTAAGTCACTGCCTAAGTGCATGGATCGCTTTCCTGATTTTCAAAAATTCATTAAAAATATTCCTTAAGCGATATGCAAATATTTTCAACGGATTCTTGTTCAGGGCGTTGTTGACTATGACTGAGTACAATTTCAAGACATTCCAACATACTTGGAATGTCCAAGTGCATGGATCGCTTTCCTGATTTTCAAAAGTTCATTAAAAATATTCTTCAAGAGATATGCAAATATATTCAACGGATTCTTGTTCAGGGCATGCTTGACTATGACTGTGTACAATTTCAAGACATTCCAAGATACTTTTGGGGTCTTTTTTGAATAAAAAGTTAAGTCACTGCCTAAGTGCACAGACTTTCATCATTTTCAAAAATTCATTAAAAATATTCCTTAAGAGATATGCAAATATTTTCAATGGATTCTTGTTCAGGGCGTCGTTGACTATGACCGAGTACAATTTCAAGACATTCCAACATACTTGGAATGTCCAAGTGCATGGATCGCTTTCCGGATTTTCAAAAATTCATTAAAAATATTCTTCAAGAGATATGCAAATATATTCAACGGATTCTTGTTCAGGGCATGCTTGACTATGACTGTGTACAATTTCAAGACATTCCAAGATACTTTTGGGGTCTTTTTTGACGAAAAAGTTAAGTCACTGCCTAAGTGCATGGATCGCTTTCCTGATTTTCAGAAATTCTTTAAAAATATTCCTTAAGCGATATGCAAATATTTTCAACGGATTCTTGTTCAGGGCGTCGTTGACTATGACTGAGTACAATTTCAAGACATTCCAACATACTTGGAATGTCCAAGTGCATGGATCGCTTTCCTGATTTTCAAAAGTTCATTAAAAATATTCTTCAAGAGATATGCAAATATATTCAACGGATTCTTGTTCAGGGCATGCTTGACTATGACTGTGTACAATTTCAAGACATTCCAACATACTTGGAATGTCCAAGTGCATGGATCGCTTTCCTGATTTTCAAAAGTTCATTAAAAATATTCTTCAAGAGATATGCAAATATATTCAATGGATTCTTGTTCAGGGCATGCTTGACTATGACTGTGTACAATTTCAAGACATTCCAAGATACTTTTGGGGTCTTTTTTGAATAAAAAGTTAAGTCACTGCCTAAGTGCACAGACTTTCATCATTTTCAAAAATTCATTAAAAATATTCCTTAAGAGATATGCAAATATTTTCAATGGATTCTTGTTCAGGGCGTCGTTGACTATGACCGAGTACAATTTCAAGACATTCCAACATACTTGGAATGTCCAAGTGCATGGATCGCTTTCCGGATTTTCAAAAATTCATTAAAAATATTCTTCAAGAGATATGCAAATATATTCAACGGATTCTTGTTCAGGGCATGCTTGACTATGACTGTGTACAATTTCAAGACATTCCAAGATACTTTTGGGGTCTTTTTTGACGAAAAAGTTAAGTCACTGCCTAAGTGCATGGATCGCTTTCCTGATTTTCAGAAATTCTTTAAAAATATTCCTTAAGCGATATGCAAATATTTTCAACGGATTCTTGTTCAGGGCGTCGTTGACTATGACTGAGTACAATTTCAAGACATTCCAACATACTTGGAATGTCCAAGTGCATGGATCGCTTTCCTGATTTTCAAAAGTTCATTAAAAATATTCTTCAAGAGATATGCAAATATATTCAACGGATTCTTGTTCAGGGCATGCTTGACTATGACTGTGTACAATTTCAAGACATTCCAAGATACTTTTGGGGTCTTTTTTGACAAAAAAGTTAAGTCACTGCCTAAGTGCATGGATCGCTTTCCTGATTTTCAAAAATTCATTAAAAATATTCCTTAAGAGATATGCGAATATTTTCAATTGATTCTTGTTCAGGGCGTCGTTGACTATGACTGAGTACAATTTCAAGACATTCCAACATACTTGGAATGTCCAAGTGCATGGATCGCTTTCCTGATTTTCAAAAGTTCATTAAAAATATTCTTCAAGAGATATGCAAATATATTCAACGGATTCTTGTTCAGGGCATGCTTTTTCAAGACATTCCAAGATACTTTTGGGGTCTTTTTTGAAAAAAAAGTCAAGTCACTAAGTGCATCAGGGCAAATGGATCGTTTCCTCCGTCTCACCTTATTTTCTGCTGTGTGATCCATGGTGTCCAAACGTTTGTTTCCAGCGACTGGGCGACATGGATGAACTCCTGCAGCTTTAATGCTTTAAAAACAAACCAAAAACATCAAAAGTTAAGTCACTGCCTAAGTGCATGGATCGCTTTCCTAATTTTCAAAAATTCATTAAAAATATTCCTTAAGAGATATGCAAATATTTTCAACGGATTCTTGTTCAGGGTGTCGTTGACTATGACTGTGTACAATTTCAAGACATTCCAAGATACTTTTGGTTTTTTTCTGTTAAATCAATCAATCAATCAATCATTTTTTGTATAGCCCACAGTTTACAAAACATAGTTTGTCTCAGGGACTTCACAGGGTTGGTAACATCCTCTGTCCTTAGACCTTCGACCAGGGTAAGGAAAAACTACCAGCGAAAAAACTCTTCTAACAGGGAAAAGGGTAGAAACCTTAAGGAGAACCACAGTTGAGGGATCCACTCCCTGGACGGACAGACGTGCAGTAGATGTTACCAAAAACATACAATACACAATGACAAAGAATAAAAAGTGAAAAGTCTTTAAATGCCAGGATCATCTGTCACAGCCTGTCGTGAAGGCTGTTGTGGTCAGAGACTTGAAGATGACGGAGTCCTCTTTCCTGTCCTGACCTCATGTCGTTCACTGGTGTCAGCAGAACTGTAAGAGATTAAACATCAGTTAGAGAAGGTCTACATGTGAATTTATGGTCTACATGTGGATTTATGTGCTACATGTGGATTTATGGTCTACATGTGGATTTATGGTCTACATGTGAATTTATGTGCTACATGTGGATTTATGGTCTACATGTGGATTTATGGTCTACATGTGAATTTATGGTCTACATGTGGATTTATGTGCTACATGTGGATTTATGGTCTACATGTGGATTTATGGTGTACATGTGGATGTATGGTCTACATGTGGATTTATGTGCTACATGTGGATTTATGGTCTAAATGTGGATTTATGGTCTACATGTCATGGGGGACATCGGGTAAGTGGTGAGGGTTGAGAAATTGAGGACGGGGTAGAGAAAGTGCGGCTCGTGCAAAGTCTGTGTGCTCATTCTAAGTGCATGATGGGAAATTCCTCCAGCAGTCTAAGCCTATGGCAGCATAAGATAGACTATTCTAATCAGGACATACCTGATCTAGCTTCGACTATAGTCTATGTTAAAAAGGTAGGTTTTCAGTCTCACCTTAAAGGCAGAGACAGAGTCAGACTGTCTGACTGAAAGCAGAAGTTGGTTCCACAGGAGAGGAGCCTGGTAGATAAATGTTCTACCACCGATTCTACTTCTAGTTATTTTAGGAATAACCAGTAGACCTGAGTTCAGGGTCTATTGGGTTGATATAAAGTGATTAAGTCACAAATATAAGAAGGTGCCTGATTATTCAGGGCCTTGTATGTGAGTAGAAGTATTTTAAAATCTATTCTACTTTTCACTGGGAGCCAGTGAAGAGAAGCCAAGACAGGAGTCGTATAATCACGTCGTCTGGTTCCAGTCAGTATCCGTGCTGCTGCGTTCTGGACAAGTTGAAGGCTTCTCAAGGACTTACTAGGACATCCAGACAGTAAGGAGTTACAGTAATCCAGCCTAGAGGTTATAAAGGCGTGGATAAGTTTCTCAGAGTCTTGTCGTGATATAATATTTCTAATTGTCTTAATGTTGCGAAGGTGAAAGAAGGCTGTTCTACATATATGCTTAATATGTTCATCCAGTGATAAATCCTGGTCAAACAGGACTCCTAGGTTCCTTACTGTAGTGCAAGGGACTGAAGTGTTACTGCCTCGGTTTAGAGCTCCACTTAAAAGTGCTGCTCTTATATCTTTTGGCCCAAGGACCATGACCTCAGTTTTTTCTGTGTTAAGCATCAGAAAGTTCAGAGTCATCCACGTCTGTATGTCTATGAGACAATCCTGGAGTTTTATAGATGGGTTTGGGTCATCCGGTCGTACAGATACATATAGCTGGGTGTCGTCTGCATAACAATGGAAATCTATGTTGTGTTTCCTGATAATGTTGCCTAATGGCAGCATGTACAGGGTAAAAAGAATAGGTCCGAGCACGGAACCCTGAGGAACTCCGTAGTTGACCTTAGTGAATATGGAGTAGTCCTCGTTAACACTAACAAACTGAAATCTGTCCCATAAATAGGACTTGAACCAGACAAGTGCAGATCCTCTAATCACAACATCTTGTTCTAGTCTATGTAGCAGGATCTCATGATCTATCGTATCAAATGCTGCACTGAGATCCAGCAGGACCGATCTGGCGTTGTCTGGTAAACCAGCAGATGGCAGCAACTTTCAAGAGACCAGCTTCTCCATCTCTGAGCCCAGTAATGTTCAGGTAAGGCATTGGATATTTGAGATATTATTCAATAGAATCTTCCTCTTACTTCTAATCTTACTCTACGTATGTAGAAGATGTTTCTCCTGCTTTGATCTATTCTCTCTCATGCTCTGCTTCATCAATGAAGAACGAATTCATCGACAACATCCTTTCAGCTAATGTTCTACCTTAAAAACATCCCTACAGTTTCTTCCTTTCATCACAGTGACTCAATAATGATGGATTGTCATGAGTGAAAGTGGCTTCAGCTGCTTTTCCTTGTGTTTCAGGTCCGTGGAGATTTGAGGCCGAGGAGAAGCGAGCCTGGTGATGAGTCCAGAATCCCTCAAGGCTCCATCACACTTCCCTCCTCTATCACAAAAGTCACTTTACATGTAGAGGGAAAAAAAAGAAAACAAAGTCACACACTCATCCAACAAAGCAGCCTTTCAGCACCACGGACAGCGCCTGAAGCTCCACAGTTACCGTAGCGACCCGCCCTCACCTATTCCATTCTTACTCACACACACAGGGATTGGATTGGAACAGAATGGCTACTTGAACTTTTTAAATGTTAAACTTCAAAAAAACATATATCTATATTATATATTTTATAAAATCTAAAATAAAATGCTTGAGGGGCTTAACTGGGGCTACACAGATGTTTGACGGTGTAGCGTGTTCGGTGTGAGTGAATGGGGCGATGGAGGAGGTCTGAAGGTAAGAAGGATTTGTAGGTGGTGAAGAGGATCTTGAAATGTGTTTACATGTTGAAACTGCCCTCTGGTGGACACGTTTGACATTACATGTAAGGTCACATGAGATTTAGAGCTGCTAAACTGGTGAAATAAATAGTAACTTTTGTGAGGGAAACAGTTTTTTTATGTTTAAGACCCTGCCAGGCCATAAATAATTCATCATAAAACAGAACTGCAAAAACCTGACCTCCAGTGGACAAAGGTGACATTACGTGTAGATGAAAAATGTATTCAAAGCTGCTGAATTCAAGTCACTGCCAGCCCATAAATAACTTGAGAAAACATTCAGGGTTCAGGCCATACAGAGTTTCACCGAGGGCCAGACTGTGGCACACATTTGTTCAGCCAGTTCAGCAGAGTGAGTGTGAGTGAAAGAGCGAGAGACTTCAAATAAGTGACTTATTTATTTATTTAACACAAAAGATTCAAGATGGAAAAAACATCAACACAAAGCAGAAAAGAAACAAAACGGCATCAAAGAAACATATAAAGGTTAAGTAGAAATTAAAGTCAAACAATCACAGGCTCTTTTCTTCAACGCAATAAAACAATACAGAGAAGAAAATACAGTTAGCTTTAAATAACAATAAAAACAAGAACTTATTCTTCATAAACCCTGTTGGCTTTAAACCCCACTTACACTGTGAATTAGAAATGGAAAAGAAAAAAGACTCAGCTTCACCCACTGAGGCTGAAGTGGCTGTGACGCCCCCTGCTGGTTGGACTAAAACCTCATTTAATCAGAAAAAGGAAGGAAGCAATAAAGTCCATTAGAGAAGGAGAGAACACAGGGATGGAGGAAATGGCAAAAAGAAAGGGCTGAAAGACATGAAAAAGAATGGAAGGAAAGAGAAAAGGAAAGCAATAAAAGGACAGCAAGGAAATAAATGAGTTTGTCGACTCACAGGGAAACCACATCAAGTCCAGTCGGTGAAATCCAGTCCATGTTTTGCTGCCGTTTCTGGACACATGAAAACACATGAAGTGAAAATTAACTTGACTATCGTCACAACAATGACAAACATTCAAACACATTCTACACATTAACATTTACTCAAAAAGATCAACTTTTCAAATAAGTCACAAATGTCCGGGTAAACTTATCGTTTGCCGCCGTCGTTAGCGTTACCCAGAGTGCACCACGTGGAGGTGACAGTCGGACTTGCACTCCTTTTTTTTTTTTTTTTTTTTAAATCATTCATAATATTAGAGAGAAGAGAAACCCAACAATTCACACAATGAGCAAGCAATCGTGGCAACAGTGGAGAGAAAAAACTCCCTTTTAACAGGAAGAAATCTCTGGCAGAACCAGACTCAAAGTGTGCGGCCGTCTGCCTCGACCGGTTGGGGGGAATGGGAGGGGAACAGAAAGGACAAGAGGTGGTAACTTTTGTTAGTCAGTGGTTTTGGTTGGACGACCACAAGGAGGCCATTTTGTGCAGTTCATGTTGGGTTTTTTTCAGATTCTTGTGTTCCGTTCCTCCAGGTTTTGAATCCACTGATCCCATTTCCTCAAAGATCATCATGCAGATCCATCCATTTTCCAAGAGTAGATTCACTGAGGTGAATGAATTCCTCCATTTGCTGCATCATCGTGTTGACAAAGTTGTCCAGAAAGTTACTTTTGCATTTCCAAGCCATGATTCCAGTTTGTCCATCCTTGTGAGCAGATTTTTGTTTTGCTGTCACGTATGGAGAGTTCCGTCCAATCAGAGTTATCAATCCTCCGACACCTGCACCCGTTTACTGTCAACTAAGTTTTGCTAAGTGTACACATTTGTGTAACAACGACAACACAGGAAGATGAAACGACAGACCAAAGTAGAAGTGCATATTGACACAAACAAAAAAACACTCATCTTGTTTTGACAGCCGGTGTTCAGAGTTCGTCTAAGTTGTCCAGGACGTAAGAAGTCCACCAAGTGTTAGGGTCTCAATTCTGGAACAGATTAGGAAAAACAAAACTGAAAAGCAGTAGCAAAGTGTCATTGATGTCAAAAGGAGTCTAATATACTCACCACTGTAGGTTCTTGTGTAGTGGAAGTGGTTAACGAGCTCTGCAGAACTCTGATAACCTGTGCACCTGAACCAGGTGTTTTGGGGATAACTAACTAAGGTTAGCTAACCCTAACCCCCTCATTTGTTCCTTGTTGCAGAAAACGGCCCCTTGCCAAAAACTGCTGTAAAAATATCTTAATATTTATTTCCACTTTAAATGAGTCAGTCTTTTGAAGCTACTTCATCCTGAAATATGCATATCAAATATTAATATTTTTAAAAGGTGAACCTTTTAAAGGCCATATTGTTTACGCAACTACACTGTTTTTATTGGGAAAAAAAAACTACAATAACTTTTGATTCTGATGCATTCTTATTTTTTGCAATGTCAGATTTTTCTAAAAACTGTCTCCTACAAAAATATTGTTCATATTTTTTTCAACTTTAAATTGTCACTCTTTTAACGCTACTTCAGACTGAGATATACTCATCAAATTATATTTTTAAAATTCTAACCCTTTAAAGGCCATAATGTTTATGCAACTCTTTAAATCAACAAAAAAACTACAATCCTTTCCAATCAATCATAAAATACCTTTCAAGGACTATTTATTATTATCAGGCCCTGAGATGGTCAGTGATTGGAAGAAACATTGATTTTGATGCATTGTTAGTTTCTGTAGTGGCAGATGCAATTTAATAATCTTGTGATATGATGGATTTTGAATCGTCTCCTTATATAAGCAAACTTTTTTTCCTACTAAATAATTATTACCCTGTTTTGTTTAAAGATAAATAAACAAGAATAGGTTCAACCTGAACAAATATTTATTTTGCAAAGACGACCCTGAATGATGAAGACTGAAATATAAACATTGAATATGAAACATGGGGCAGTTGGGTGTGTTGTTGGAGATGGGGAGAAAGGAAAAGAGCGATGGTGAGTGAGTGCATCATGTGTGACTGAGTGAGGGAGTGAGGGAGTGAGGGAGCGAGTGAGCGAGCGAGCGAGAGTGAGTGAGTGACTGTGAGTGAGTGAGCGAGCGAGAGTGAGCAAGCGAGCGTGACTGCGAGTGAACGAGCGAGATTTGGAGTCTCTGCTCCACCTGAGCTGAACTCTCACATTCACACATGATGAACTCACTCACCATCTCCATCTTTTCCCTTCTCCCCATCGCCAACAACACACCAAACTGCCCCATGTTTCATATTCAATGTTCATATTTAAGTGTTCATCATTCAGTGTCCTTTGCAAAATAAATGTTTTTCAGGTTCAAACTATTATTGTATGTTTATTCATCTTAAAACAAAACCAGGCTATAATTGGGTTAGTAGGAAAAAAATGTTTTACTTGTAGTCGGAGACCGATTCAAAATCCATCATATATCACAAAATAAGATTACATTGGATCTGCTACTACAAAAAAGTAATAATGCATCAAAATCAATGTTTCTCCTAGTCACTGACCCATCTCAGGGTCTAATAACAACCAAATATTCCTTAAACCACACCAAACATTTCATTTCAAAAATGAAACAAACTTGAACCCTGAGTCTGTTTATATATCAAAAAACAACCTGTGTTTGAATCGTATTCAGTGCTTTGTGACTATAGTGATTTTTGTACACTTCAAAAATAATGGAAAAAACTAAATAATGAAAAGGGACGAGAGCAGCAGAAAACAACAATACTCATCTTCTTCTGACAGTTGGTGTTCAGATGTTCAAAGTTGTCCTGGACGTCAGAAATCCACCAAGCCTTGGGTCTCCATTCTGAAACAGATTAGGAAAAACGAAACTGAAAAGCAGCATCAAACTTTCATTGATGTTCAAAGGAATCTGATATACTCACCACTGTAGGTTCTTCTTGTGCAGTGGGAGTCACCGATGAGATCAGGGAAGAGGCGACTGTAGACAAAAGTAGAGGTCAGTTTTCCGGCCAGTTTTCTGCTGCCTTTAACCAGCTCTGTGTCCCCTCTGAATTATTACCAAACACGGAGGTGCTCAGTTCTTCGTTTCACTCCTCCTGCCGAACCATATTGGACTCTGTGGCTCCATTTAAAACCGTGCAGCCCAAAGCTAAACCTGAGCCCTGGTTCAATGCGAGAACTCGCGCAGCCAGACAGGATTGCCGCAAAGCTGAACGCAGGTGGAAAAAGGACAAGCTGCAGGTTTCTCGCCAAATCCTAAAAGACAGCTGGCGCTGCTACCAGAGCACTGTCAAAGAGTCCAGAAGAGAGCACCTGTCAAATATTATTGAATCAAACTCTCACAACCCACGTGTGTTATTTAAAACCATAGAGTCTGTTCTTGGCTCACCTCAGCCTGTGTGCACAGAGGAATCCCCTGAAATGTGCAATAGCTTCCTGCAGTTCTTCATTGATAAGGTTGCTACCACAAGGGCTCTAATCACCACACCTGTGTCTGACCCCTCTGACAGTGTGCTTTTCTCAGCTGTGCTTGATTCGTTTGAGCCCGTGTCTCTGATTGCCTTAGAAAAAGTGGTTGCCCAGATGAAGCCATCAGGCTCTCCCTGTGACACTGTCCCGCCTCACTTTTTTAAAGAGGTATTTCCTTGTATAGGGCAGTCAGTCCTGGCCATTATTAACAGCAGTCTGTCTTCTGGTGTTGTCCCCCAATGTTTTAAACATGCTGTTGTACAACCCCTGCTTAAGAAACCTGGCCTTGATCGTGTTATGCTAGCCAATTATAGACCTATCTCCAAGCTGCCTTTTATTTCAAAGATCCTGGAAAAAGTTGTCCACGCCCAGTTGCAGTCGTTCCTGGACGAGCATGATATTCTGGAGATTTTCCAGTCTGGCTTTAAAACAAGGCATAGTACAGAGTCAGCTTTATTAAGAGTGTTCAATGACATCCTCCTGACGGTTGATTCTGGAGACTCTGTGATCCTTGTCCTGCTGGACCTAACTGCAGCGTTTGACACTGTGGACCACAATATTTTAGTGGCACGCTTGCAGCACCTAGTGGGCATTAGTGGTAGCGCCCTTAAGTGGTTTAGATCGTATCTTGAGGGAAGATCTATGTGTGTACGCCTCGGTGGCTCTGAGTCCCGCTCTGCTCCACTGTCATATGGGGTTCCACAGGGCTCAATTTTAGGGCCCCTGCTCTTCTCCCTGTATCTGCTTCCCCTGGGCTCCATCTTGAGAAAACATGGCATCTCATTTCATTTTTATGCAGACGACAGTCAGATTTATGTCCCACTGAGTAAGAAAAATGCCTGTCTGCAACCACTTCTATTATGTCTTGATGACATAAAAGCATGGATGTCACTGAACTTTTTAAAATTGAATGAAAAGAAGACGGAAGTCATAATGTTTGGTCCTAGCGGCTCTAGTGAACCCCCCCCTGCTGATTTGGGCCCTTTGGCATCGTATGTGAAGCCTTTAGTGACAAACTTAGGTTTTATTATGGACAGTGATTTTAAATTGGACCGGCAAATTGGGGCAACAGTAAAGTCCAGCTTTTTTCACCTCAGGCAGCTGGCAAAGGTGAGGCCCTTTCTCTCACAAAAGCACTTTGAAACAGTAATCCATGCCTTTGTTACATCTCGGCTGGATTACTGTAACGCTCTTTATCTTGGAGTCAGCCAGTCCTCCCTCTCACGTCTCCAGTTGGTCCAGAACGCTGCTGCTCGCCTCTTAACTGGAGCACATTACTCCCATTTTGGCCTCCCTTCACTGGCTGCCTGTGCATTTTAGAGTCCATTTTAAGATTCTTTTATTTGTTTTTAAATCTTTAAATGGTCTTGCCCCGCCTTACCTCTCTGAGCTTCTCCATCCTTACACTCCTGCTCGGTGCCTCAGGTCAGCTGACCAGCTGCTCCTGGAGGTACCGAGGTCTAAACGGAAGCTCAGAGGGGAAAGAGCTTTCTCCATTGCCGGTCCCAAACTTTGGAACGCCCTCCCGCTTCATATTAGACAGGCCCCCTCACTTTCCATTTTTAAAACTCATCTTAAAACACATTTTTATTCTTCTGCGTTCAACTCAGCATGAGACTCTGCTCTTGTTTTAGTGTTTTATTGTTTAAACATTTTTATTGTTTTATAGTTTTTTTTATTATTTAAACATTGTTACTGTTTTATAGTTTTATTGTTTTTATTTTGTCTCCTATGTTTTATGTGCCATGTTTTATTTATTGTACTGTTAAGCACTTTGTACCAGCTTTAGCTGCCTAAAGCGCTCTATAAATAAAGTTGAGTTGAGTTGAGTTGAGTCAACAACAATGACGCAAAGAAAAATAAATATCACCATTCTCCTCCTCTTCCGACAATCTGTGTTCAGAGTTCGTCGAAGTTGTCCAGAACGTCCACCAAGCACCGCCTCGAGGTCGACCATGTTGGGTCTCCATTCTGGAACAGATTAGGAAAAACAAAACTGAAAAGCAGTATCAAACTGTCATTGATGTCCAAAGGAATCTGATATACTCACCACTGCAGGTTCTTCTTGTGCAGTAGGAGTCACCGATGAGATCAGGGAAGATGCGACTGTAGGGTAGAACGTCCAACAAGCACCACCTTGAGGTCGACCATGTTGGGTCACCCTTCTGGAACAGATTAGGAAAAACAAACAAATTAACAGAGACAAAAGCAGCAGCAAACACAACTACTAACAATACTCATCCTCTTCCGACAGCTAGTGTTTAGAGTTTGAAGTTGTCAAGGACCTAGGAAGTCCACCAAGCCTTGGGTCTCCATTCTGAAACAGATTAGGAAAAACAAAACTGAAAAGCAGTATCAAACTGTCATTGATGTCATAAGGAATCTGATATACTCACCACTGTAGGTTCTTCTTGTGCAGTGGGAGTCACCGACCAGATCAGGGAAGAGGCGACTGTAGACGAAAGTAGAGGTCAACAATAACTCAAACAAAAATATCACCATACTCATCCTCTTCCAACAGTCTGTGTTCAGAGTTCGTCGAAGTTGTCCAGAACGTCCACCAAGCCCCGGCTCGAGGTCGACCATGTTGGGTCTCCATTCTGGAACAGATTAGGAACAACAAACAAATTAACAGAGACAAACGCAGCAAACACAACAACTTACAATACTCATCCTCTTCTGACAGCTGGTGTTCAGAGTTCGTCAATGTTGTCCTGGACATACACCAGGCGTGACCGTTCCATCACAAGGTCCATGTCGGGTCTCGAAATTTCTGTGTCCAGCCATGGCAAAAGGGTTCACATGTCTACTTCGGGACATTTGGAGTTATTTACAGATTCCGAAAGTGTGATATCTAAGCTTTCCAACAATGTCAAACCCATGTCCATCTGATCATTTTTGAAGAAGATGTGGTCATTTGAATGTAGACACTCCTCAAACTGCTTTAGGGAGAAATTCAGCCTGAAAGATTTCGACCCTCTTGAGGAGCCAGGCCAATAGCTGCTCATTTGCATGACATTAACATGGTCACAACCCCCCACCCAGTCTAGCTGTCAGTGACATCTGATGTCTGTTAGCCCACAGGACAGTAACAGTGTAGCAGTTTGGAAAAAAAAAGGAATGAATGTAGTTCATGTCAATGTAAGGCAAGGCAAGGCAAGTTTATTTGTATAGCACATTTCAACAACAAGGTAATTCAAAGTGCTTTACATAAAGCATTAAAAAGCATAGAAAAGAGACATTTATAAAATCAGATATAACATCAAAATAAAAACAAGCAGGTAAAATTTAAAGATTAAGATTAAAAAATAAAATAGATACAAATAAAATCAAAAGATAACAAATAAAATCAAGAGTATATATAAGGAATAAAGGTTACAGTGCAGTATTGGAAATGACTGAAATGCAGCGGCAAACAGAAAAGTCTTCACTCTTGATTTAAAAGAGGTGAGAGTTTCAGCAGACCTACAGTTTTCTGGGAGTTTGTTCCAGATATATGGTGCATAGAACTAAAATAAAGAAATAAAATATATCTAAGTGTGTGAAGGAATATTTTCCAGACCATGGACTATATTATCATCTTCAATACCAGTTCCTCCCCCACAATGTGGCTGTACCCACTCTGTCCATCACAGTTGATATGCGGACTAAATGATGACATCACAAACGCACCCTCTTCTGTGCTGTAACCTTTGGTGCTGGGCATGTGAAGAATTTTGCCTCATCAGAACAGAAAGGCCGGATTTTTTCAAAAAGATACGTCTGCCTGTCCATGGTCAGTCCAGGTGGGGCCAGGACGGGGAGACTGTCAACAGGGGGCAGAACTCCTGGGTTGCGCAGTAGCTGAAACTCGATAGGCTCTGCATCACTGTGAGTTTGAGCAAGCACCACACCTGGTCTGTTGGCATCAAAGCTGTGACAGAATAGAAGCACACAACAGGATATTTAAAACATGGCTCACTGTTCACATGGAACACTATTATGTTCATTCGTGATTTTTTTATTCATAAAATGCAGAATTTTGAATATAAATACCTAAAGTTCTGATAACTCTTGATCTGTGGGAGCTTTTGAAAGTAGGGACTCAGATGTGTCTGCCAGTCGATGGTCTTTACTATCACTCTGCCATCTGCCGTTCCAACAAGCTGCGGAATATTGAGGCGACTTTCAGCAGAGCTGTGTTCCACTACCTGTTGACAGCAAGAACCACAATGAAAATAATGATTTTATTTTTCCAAAAAAATCACATTTTACACATTACATATTGCAGTCTATATAAGCATTTGGCTATTGTATAGAAATCAATTTATACACATACCAAGAGCCTTAGCCGACCTCATGTATTGACGCCACACTGAGGCCTTGGACACATGGGTTGGCAGCAACTTCACATGCCAATCCTTATGCCCAGGATTCTGAAAAAAAATTAAAAAATACTTATTTCAGATCATGGTTCATGTTAAAAGGCATTTAATCACTGAATCAGTATAGATTGATCAGTAGTATTGCTTGAATTATGTGTGAATGCCACACCTTTATGTGCATGAATTGCACGTGTAATTAACACGTTCATCACACATTGTGTTAATCATGTGTGATTCATGCATGCAAAGGTGTGGCATTCACACATCATTCAATGCAATGTTAGGTTTCGAACACGGGAGTTTCGTCTCAAAGCATTTGAATTATCAAACTGAACCTGCGGGTGTACAAAATCTCAAAGAGGGCCGTGACATGCTCCTCTTACGGCTTATAATACGCTCATCTGACCGAACAAAAGTTTCGATGTGCGCATCATTCTCATTGTAATAATACAGTACCGAGCTAGCGAGCTAAGCTAGCGAGCTAAGCAAGCATGGCTAATAACAATGTAGCCAAACGGCGTTATGAAACGCACAGTGGATTATTAAAAGACAGCTTCCCTATGTGCGTCTGTATGTGACTTTGAATGAACACTAACATAACATCGATTAACAACGTTAAGGAAAACTCACCCCATAAGAACATGAGTTCCTCTGATCATAAGAGGTCCGTGCTTGCTTCCTTTTCGTTGCAGTTTTACGTCTGTTCGCCTCCAAAAGTCCAATTCGATAGGAGATAGAGCGGTGCTGGCGTCATGTCATCATCTCAGACAACTACCGTGTGTGTCCTGCTCTCTTTCAGCCGCGGAATAATCATCTGTTTGTTGTTTTTGTGACGATGAAGTCTGCTAACACGTTAGCATAAAGATCGCTAGCTTAAAATGCTAACAGTCCACACACAGCAGTCTCTGTACGTTCGCTGTCCTTGTCCGTGAAGAAGCTGCTCAGCCACAGACTTATTGTCCTTTTCTCTTTGTCTTCCTTTGTCAAACAAAGCTTTGATGATGACTGCTTTGATGATATTCACGCTTTAATTTCGCACTGCACACACACACACTGCACACATACGCTGGACATTCGACACACTCTCTCTCCCTCTCCCTGTCTCTCTCTCTCTCTCCGTATAATTAGCCATGTGTATTCTCTGTGATCGTCAGCTGATTGGCTGAAAAAGCCGATTGGCTGACACTGTTTTCTTCACTTTTAAGTTTTAACAAAGCATTATGGTTAATGGATTGGTTCACATGGTGTAACAGCTTCCTGGTGAACCAATGTGTTTTTACAAGGAGGGTCACATTTGATTTATGGCTGCTGAATTATTCAGACTGCCCTCTATTGGACAAGTTTGACATTACAAGTAAGGTCAAATCTGATTCATGGCTGCTGGGTTCTTCAAATTGCCCTCTAGTGGATAAAGGTGTCATTACATGTAAGCTCAAATTTGATGTATGGATACTTAATTATTTCAACTGCCCTCTAGTGGACAAGTTTGACATTACAAGTAAGTTCAAATCTGATTTATGGGTGCTGGATTGGTCAGACTGCCCTCTGGTGGACAAATGTGTTATTACATGTAAGGTCAAATCTGATTTATGGCTGCTAAATTCTTCAGACTGCCCTCTAGTGGAAAAAGATGTCATTACATGTAAGGTCAAATTTGATGTATGGATACTTAATTATTTCAACTGCCCTCTAGTGGACAAGTTTGACATTACAAGTAAGGTCAAATCTGATTCATGGCTGCTGGGTTCTTCAAACTGCCCTCTAGTGGACAAACATGTCGTTACATGTAAGCTCAAATTTGATGTATGGATACTTAATTATTTCAACTGCCCTCTAGTGGACAAGTTTGACATTACAAGTAAGTTCAAATCTGATTTATGGGTGCTGGATTGGTCAGACTGCCCTCTGGTGGACAAATGTGTTATTACATGTAAGGTCAAATCTGATTTATGGCTGCTAAATTCTTCAGACTGCCCTCTAGTGGAAAAAGATGTCATTACATGTAAGGTCAAATTTGACTTTTGGCTGCTGGATTCTTCAGACTGCCCTCTGGTGGATAAACATGTCATTACATGCACGCTCAAATTTGATTTATAGCTGATAAATTATTTCAACTGCCCTCTAGTGGACAAGTTTGACATTACAAGTAAGGTCAAATCTGATTTATGGCTGCTGGATTGGTCAGACTGCCCTCTGGTGGACAAATGTGTCATTACATGTAAGCTCAAATCTGATTTATGGCTGTTAAATTCTTCAGACTGCCCTCTAGTGGATAAAGGTGTCATTACATGTAAGGTCAAATTTGACTTTTGGCTGCTGGATTCTTCAGACTGCCCTCTGGTGGATAAACATGTCATTACATGCACGCTCAAATTTGATTTATAGCTGCTTAATTATTTCAACTGCCCTCTAGTGGACAAGTTTGACATCACAAGTAAGGTCAAATCTGATTTATGGCTGCTGGATTGGTCAGACTGCCCTCTGGTGGACAAATGTGTCATTACATGTAAGCTCAAATCTGATTTATGGCTGTTAAATTCTTCAGACTGCCCTCTAGTGGATAAAGGTGTCATTACATGTAAGGTCAAATTTGACTTTTGGCTGCTGGATTCTTCAGACTGCCCTCTGGTGGATAAACATGTCATTACATGCACGCTCAAATTTGATTTATGGATACTAAATTATTTCAACTGCCCTCTGGTGGACAAACATGTCATTATATGTTATGTCAAATCTGATTTATAGCTGCTTTATTATTTCAACTGCCATCTAGTGGACAAGTTTGACATTACAAGTAAGGTCAAATCTGATTTATGGCTGCTGGATTGGTCAGACTGCCCTCTGGTGGACAAATGTGTCACTACATGTAAGCTCAAATCTGATTTATGGCATGCTAAATTCTTCAGACTGCTCTCTAGTGGATAAAGGTGTCATTACATGTAAGCTCAAATCTGATTTATGGCATGCTAAATTCTTCAGACTGCTCTCTAGTGGATAAAGGTGTCATTGCATGTAAGCTCAAATTTGATGTATGGATACCTAATTATTTCAACTGCCCTCTAGTGGACAAGTTTGACATTGCAAGTAAGGTCAAATCTGATTTATGGCTGCTGGATTGGTCAGACTGCCCTCTGGTGGACAAATGTGTCATTACATGTAAGCTCAAATCTGATTTATGGCATGCTAAATTCTTGGAACTGCCCTTTAGTGGATAAAGGTGTCATTACATGTAAGCTCAAATTTAATGTATGGATACTTAATTATTTCAACTGCCCTCTAGTGGACAAGTTTGACATTACAAGTAAGGTCAAATCTGATTCATGGCTGCTTGGTTCTTCAAACTGCCCTCTAGTGGACAAACATGTCATGTTTGTCATGACATGGGTTAACCCATGCCAAACTATGTCATGTTCAAAAGTTCATTAAAAATATTCTTCAAGAGATATGCAAATATATTCAACGGATTCTTGTTCAGGGCATGCTTGACTATGACTGTGTACAATTTCAAGACATTCCAAGATACTTTTGGGGTCTTTTTTGACAAAAAAGTTAAGTCACTGCGTAAGTGCATGGTTCGCTTTCCTGATTTTCAAAAATTCATTTAAAATATTGGTTAGGCGATATGCAAATATTTTCAACGGATTCTTGTTCAGGGTGTCGTTGACTATGACTGAGTACAATTTCAAGACATTCCAACATACTTGGAATGTCCAAGTGCATGGATCGCTTTCCGGATTTTCAAAAATTAATTAAAAATATTCCTTAAGAGATATGCAAATATTTTCAACGGATTCTTGTTCAGGGTGTCGTTGACTATGACTGAGTACAATTTCAAGACATTCCAACATACTTGGAATGTCCAAGTGCATGGATCGCTTTCCGGATTTTCAAAAATTCATTAAAAATATTCCTTAAGAGATATGCAAATATTTTCAACGGATTCTTGTTCAGGGTGTCGTTGACTATGACTGAGTACAATTTCAAGACATTCCAACATACTTGGAATGTCCAAGTGCATGGATCGCTTTCCGGATTTTCAAAAATTCATTAAAAATATTCTTCAAGAGATGTGCAAATATATTCAACGGATTCTTGTTCAGGGCATGCTTGACTATGACTGTGTACAATTTCAAGACATTCCAAGATGCTTTTGGGGTCTTTTTTGACAAAAAAGTTAAGTCACTGCCTAAGTGCATCGATCGCTTTCCTGATTTTCAAAAATTCATTAAAAATATTCCTTAAGAGATATGCAAATATTTACAACGGATTCTTGTTCAGGGCGTCGTTGACTATGACTGAGTACAATTTCAAGACATTCCAACATACTTGGAATGTCCAAATGCATGGATCGCTTTCCTGATTTTCAAAAGTTCTATAAAAATATTCTTCAAGAGATATGCAAATATATTCAACGGATTCTTGTTCAGGACATGCTTGACTATGACTGTGTACAATTTCAAGACATTCCAAGATACTTTTGGGGTCTTTTTTGAATAAAAAGTTAAGTCACTGCCTAAGTGCACAGACTTTCCTCCTTTTCAAAAATTCATTAAAAATATTCCTTAAGAGATTTGCAAATATTTTTAATGGATTCTTGTTCAGGGCGTCGTTGACTATGACCGAGTACAATTTCAAGACATTCCAACATACTTGGAATGTCCAAGTGCATGGATCACTTTCCGGATTTTCAAAAATTCTATAAAAATATTCTTCAAGAGATATGCAAATATATTCAACGGATTCTTGTTCAGGGCATGCTTGACTATGACTGTGTACAATTTCAAGACATTCCAAGATACTTTTGGGGTCTTTTTTGAATAAAAAGTTAAGTCACTGCCTAAGTGCACAGACTTTCCTCATTTTCAGAAATTCATTAAAAATATTCCTTAAGAGATTTGCAAATATTTTTAATGGATTCTTGTTCAGGGCATGCTTGACTATGACTGTGTACAATTTCAAGACATTCCAACATACTTGGAATGTCCAAGTGCATGGATCGCTTTCCGGATTTTCAAAAATTCTATAAAAATATTCTTCAAGAGATATGCAAATATATTCAACGGATTCTTGTTCAGGGCATGCTTGACTATGACTGTGTACAATTTCAAGACATTCCAAGATACTTTTGGGGTCTTTTTTGAATAAAAAGTTAAGTCACTGCCTAAGTGCACAGACTTTCCTCATTTTCAGAAATTCATTAAAAATATTCCTTAAGAGATATGCAAATATATTCAACGGATTCTTGTTCAGGGCATGCTTGACTATGACTGTGTACAATTTCAAGACATTCAAAGATACTTTTGGGGTCTTTTTTGAATAAAAAGTTAAGTCACTGCCTAAGTGCACAGACTTTCCTCATTTTCAAAAATTCATTAAAAATATTCCTTAAGAGATATGCAAATATTTTCAATGGATTCTTGTTCAGGGCGTCGTTGACTATGACTGAGTACAATTTCAAGACATTCCAACATACTTGGAATGTCCAAGTGCATGGATCGCTTTCCTCATTTTCAAAAATTCATTAAAAATATTCCTTAAGAGATATGCAAATATTTTCAATTGATTCTTGTTCAGATCGTCGTTGACTATGACTGTGTACAATTTCAAGACATTCCAAGATACTTTTGGGGTCTTTTTTGACGAAAAAGTTAAGTCACTGCCTCAGTGCATGGATCGCTTTCCTGATTTTCAAAAATTCATTAAAAATATTCCTTAAGCGATATGCAAATATTTTCAACGGATTCTTGTTCAGGGCGTCGTTGACTATGACTGAGTACAATTTCAAGACATTCCAACATACTTGGAATGTCCAAGTGCATGGATCGCTTTCCTGATTTTCAAAAGTTCATTAAAAATATTCTTCAAGAGATATGCAAATATATTCAACGGATTCTTGTTCAGGGCATGCTTGACTATGACTGTGTACAATTTCAAGACATTCCAAGATACTTTTGGGGTCTTTTTTGTCAAAAAAGTTAAGTCACTGCCTAAGTGCATGGATCGCTTTCCTGATTTTCAAAAATTCATTTAAAATATCCCTGAAGCGATATGCAAATATTTTCAACGGATTCTTGTTCAGGGCGTCGTTGACTATGACTGAGTACAATTTCAAGACATTCCAAGATACTTTTGGGGTCTTTTTTGAATAAAAAGTTAAGTCACTGCCTAAGTGCACAGAAATTCCTCATTTTCAAAAATTCATTAAAAATATTTCTTAAGCGATATGCAAATATTTTCAACGGATTCTTGTTCAGGGCGTCGTTGACTATGACTGAGTACAATTTCAAGACATTCCAACATACTTGGAATGTCCAAGTGCATGGATCAATTTCCTGATTTTCAAAAGTTCATTAAAAATATTCTTCAAGAGATATGCAAATATATTCAACGGATTCTTGTTCAGGGCATGCTTGACTATGACTGTGTACAATTTCAAGACATTCCAAGATACTTTTGGGGTCTTTTTTGAATAAAAAGTTAAGTCACTGCCTAAGTGCATGGATCGCTTTCCTGATTTTCAGAAATTCTTTAAAAATATTCCTTAAACAATATGCAAATATTTTCAATGGATTCTTGTTCAGGGCGTCGTTGACTATGACTGAGTACAATTTCAAGACATTCCAACATACTTGGAATGTCCAAGTGCATGGATCGCTTTCCTGATTTTCAAAAGTTCATTAAAAATATTCTTCAAGAGATATGCAAATATATTCAACGGATTCTTGTTCAGGGCATGCTTGACTATGACTGTGTACAATTTCAAGACATTGCAAGATACTTTTGGGGTCTTTTTTGAATAAAAAGTTAAGTCACTGCCGAAGTGCACAGACTTTCCTCATTTTCAAAAATTCATTAAAAATATTCCTTAAGAGATATGCAAATATTTTCAATTGATTCTTGTTCAGGGCGTCGTTGACTATGACTGAGTACAATTTCAAGACATTCCAACATACTTGGAATGTCCAAGTGCATGGATCGCTTTTCTGATTTTCAAAAATTCATTAAAAATATTCTTCAAGAGATATGCAAATATATTCAACGGATTCTTGTTCAGGGCATGCTTGACTATGACTGTGTACAATTTCAAGACATTCCAAGATACTTTTGGGGTCTTTTTTGAATAAAAAGTTAAGTCACTGCCTAAGTGCATGGATCGCTTTCCTGATTTTCAAAAATTCATTAAAAATATTCCTTAAGCAATATGCAAATATTTTCAACGGATTCTTGTTCAGGCCATCCTTGACTATGACTGAGTACAATTTCAAAACATTCCAACATACTTGGAATGTCCAAGTACATGGATCGCTTTCCTGATTTTCAAAAGTTCATTAAAAATATTCTTCAAGAGATATGCAAATATATTCAACAGATTCTTGTTCAGGGCATGCTTGACTATGACTGTGTACAATTTCAAGACATTCCAAGATACTTTTGGGGTCTTTTTTGAATAAAAAGTTAAGTCACTGCCTAAGTGCACAGACTTTCCTCATTTTCAAAAATTCATTAAAAATATTCCTTAAGAGATATGCAAATATTTTCAATGGATTCTTGTTCAGGGCGTTGTTGACTATGACTGAGTACAATTTCAAGACATTCAAAGATACTTTTGGGGTCTTTTTTGACGAAAAAGTTAAGTCACTGCCTAAGTGCATGGATCGCTTTCCTGATTTTCAGAAATTCTTTAAAAATATTCCTTAAACGATATGCAAATTTTTTCAACGGATTCTTGTTCAGGGCATCGTTGACTATGACTGAGTACAATTTCAAGACATTCCAACATACTTGGAATGTCCAAGTGCATGGATCGCTTTCCTGATTTTCAAAAGTTCATTAAAAATATTCTTCAAGAGATATGCAAATATATTCAACGGATTCTTGTTCAGGGCATGCTTGACTATGACTGTGTACAATTTCAAGACATTCCAAGATACTTTTGGGGTCTTTTTTGACGAAAAAGTTAAGTCACTGCCGAAGTGCATGGATCGCTTTCCTGATTTTCAAAAATTCATTAAAAATATTCCTTAAGCGATATGCAAATATTTTCAATGGATTCTTGTTCAGGGCGTCGTTGACTATGACTGAGTACAATTTCAAAACATTCCAACATACTTGGAATGTCCAAGTGCATGGATCGCTTTCCTGATTTTCAAAAGTTCATTAAAAATATTCTTCAAGAGATATGCAAATATATTCAACGGATTCTTGTTCAGGGCATGCTTGACTATGACTGTGTACAATTTCAAGACATTCCAAGATACCTTTGGGGTCTTTTTTGAATAAAAAGTTAAGTCACTGCCTAAGTGCACAGACTTTCATCATTTTCAAAATTCTTTAAAAATATTCCTTAAACGATATGCAAATATTTTCAATGGATTCTTGTTCAGGGCGTCGTTGACTATGACTGAGTACAATTTCAAGACATTCCAACATACTTGGAATGTCCAAGTGCATGGATCGCTTTCCTGATTTTCAAAAGTTCATTAAAAATATTCTTCAAGAGATATGCAAATATATTCAACGGATTCTTGTTCAGGGCAAGCTTGACTATGACTGTGTACAATTTCAAGACATTCCAAGATACTTTTGGGGTCTTTTTTGAATAAAAAGTTAAGTCACTGCCTAAGTGCACAGACTTTCATCATTTTCAAAAATTCATTAAAAATATTCCTTAAGCGATATGCAAATATTTTCAATGGATTCTTGTTCAGGGCGTCGTTGACTATGACCGAGTACAATTTCAAGACATTCCAACATACTTGGAATGTCCAAGTGCATGGATCAATTTCCTGATTTTCAAAAGTTCATTCAAAATATTCTTCAAGAGATATGCAAATATATTCAACGGATTCTTGTTCAGGGCATGCTTGACTATGACTGTGTACAATTTCAAGACATTCCAAGATACTTTTGGGGTCTTTTTTGAATAAAAAGTTAAGTCACTGCCTAAATGCATGGATCGCTTTCCTGATTTTCAAAAATTCATTAAAAATATTCCTTAAGCGATATGCAAATATTTTCAACGGATTCTTGTTCAGGGCGTCGTTGACTATGACTGAGTACAATTTCAAGACATTCCAACATACTTGGAATGTCCAAGTGCATGGATCGCTTTCCTGATTTTCAAAAATTCATTAAAAATATTCTTCAAGAGATATGCAAATATATTCAACGGATTCTTGTTCAGGGCATGCTTGACTATGACTGTGTACAATTTCAAGACATTCCAAGATACTTTTGGGGTCTTTTTTGACGAAAAAGTTAAATCACTGCCTAAGTGCATGGATCGCTTTCCTGATTTTCAGAAATTCTTAAAAAAAATTCCTTAAACGATATGCAAATATTTTCAACGGATTCTTGTTCAGGGCGTTGTTGACTATGACTGAGTACAATTTCAAGACATTCTAACATACTTGGAATGTCCAAGTGCATGGATCGCTTTCCTGATTTTCAAAAGTTCATTAAAAATATTCTTCAAGAGATATGCAAATATATTCAACGGATTCTTGTTCAGGGCATGCTTGACTATGACTGTGTACAATTTCAAGACATTCCAAGATACTTTTGGGGTCTTTTTTGACGAAAAAGTTAAGTCACTGCCTAAGTGCATGGATCGCTTTCCTGATTTTCAGAAATTCTTTAAAAATATTCCTTAAACGATATGCAAATATTTTCAACGGATTCTTGTTCAGGGCGTCGTTGACTATGACTGAGTACAATTTCAAGACATTCCAACATACTTGGAATGTCCAAGTGCATGGATCGCTTTCCTGATTTTCAAAAGTTCATTAAAAATATTCTTCAAGAGATATGCAAATATATTCAACGGATTCTTGTTCAGGGCATGCTTGACTATGACTGTGTACAATTTCAAGACATTCCAAGATACTTTTGGGGTCTTTTTTGAATAAAAAGTTAAGTCACTGCCTAAGTGCACAGACTTTCCTCATTTTCAAAAATTCATTAAAAATATTCCTTAAGAGATATGCAAATATTTTCAATTGATTCTTGTTCAGGGCGTCGTTGACTATGACTGAGTACAATTTAAAGACATTCCAACATACTTGGAATGTCCAAGTGCATGGATCGCTTTTCGGATTTTCAAAAATTCATTAAAAATATTCTTCAAGAGATATGCAAATATATTCAACGGATTCTTGTTCAGGGCATGCTTGACTATGACTGTGTACAATTTCAAGACATTCCAAGATACTTTTGGGGTCTTTTTTGACAAAAAAGTTAAGTCACTGCCGAAGTGCATGGATCGCTTTCCTGATTTTCAAAAATTCATTAAAAATATTCCTTAAGCGATATGCCAATATTTTCAACGGATTCTTGTTCAGGGCGTCGTTGACTATGACTGAGTACAATTTAAAGACATTCCAACATACTTGGAATGTCCAAGTGCATGGATCGCTTTTCGGATTTTCAAAAATTCATTAAAAATATTCTTCAAGAGATATGCAAATATATTCAACGGATTCTTGTTCAGGGCATGCTTGACTATGACTGTGTACAATTTCAAGACATTCCAAGATACTTTTGGGGTCTTTTTTGACAAAAAAGTTAAGTCACTGCCTAAGTGCATGGATCGCTTTCCTGATTTTCAAAAATTCATTAAAAATATTCCTTAAGCGATATGCAAATATTTTCAACGGATTCTTGTTCAGGGCGTCGTTGACTATGACTGAGTACAATTTCAAGACATTCCAACATACTTGGAATGTCCAAGTGCATGGATCGCTTTCCTGATTTTCAAAAGTTCATTAAAAATATTCTTCAAGAGATATGCAAATATATTCAACGGATTCTTGTTCAGGGCATGCTTGACTATGACTGTGTACAATTTCAAGACATTCCAAGATACCTTTGGGGTCTTTTTTGAATAAAAAGTTAAGTCACTGCCTAAGTGCACAGACTTTTATCATTTTCAAAAATTCATTAAAAATATTCCTTAAGAGATATGCAAATATTTTCAACGGATTCTTGTTCAGGGCGTCGTTGACTATGACCGAGTACAATTTCAAGACATTCCAACATACTTGGAATGTCCAAGTGCATGGATCGCTTTCCGGATTTTCAAAAATTCATTAAAAATATTCTTCAAGAGATATGCAAATATATTCAACGGATTCTTGTTCAGGGCATTCTTGACTATGACTGTGTACAATTTCAAGACATTCCAAGATACTTTTGGGGTCTTTTTTGACGAAAAAGTTAAGTCACTGCCTAAGTGCATGGATCGCTTTCCTGATTTTCAGAAATTCTTTAAAAATATTCCTTAAACGATATGCAAATATTTTCAACGGATTCTTGTTCAGGGCGTCGTTGACTATGACTGAGTACAATTTCAAGACATTCCAACATACTTGGAATGTCCAAGTGCATGGATCGCTTTCCTGATTTTCAAAAGTTCATTAAAAATATTCTTCAAGAGATATGCAAATATATTCAACGGATTCTTGTTCAGGGCATGCTTGACTATGACTGTGTACAATTTCAAGACATTCCAAGATACTTTTGGGGTCTTTTTTGAATAAAAAGTTAAGTCACTGCCTAAGTGCACAGACTTTCCTCATTTTCAAAAATTCATTTAAAATATTCCTTAAGAGATATGCAAATATTTTCAATTGATTCTTGTTCAGGGCGTCGTTGACTATGACTGAGTACAATTTCAAGACATTCCAACATACTTGGAATGTCCAAGTGCATGGATCGCTTTTCGGATTTTCAAAAATTCATTAAAAATATTCTTCAAGAGATATGCAAATATATTCAACGGATTCTTGTTCAGGGCATGCTTGACTATGACTGTGTACAATTTCAAGACATTCCAAGATACTTTTGGGGTCTTTTTTGACAAAAAAGTTAAGTCACTGCCTAAGTGCATGGATCGCTTTCCTGATTTTCAAAAATTCATTAAAAATATTCCTTAAGCGATATGCAAATATTTTCAACGGATTCTTGTTCAGGGCGTCGTTGACTATGACTGAGTACAATTTCAAGACATTCCAACATACTTGGAATGTCCAAGTGCATGGATCGCTTTCCTGATTTTCAAAAGTTCATTAAAAATATTCTTCAAGAGATATGCAAATATATTCAACGGATTCTTGTTCAGGGCATGCTTGACTATGACTGTGTACAATTTCAAGACATTCCAAGATACCTTTGGGGTCTTTTTTGAATAAAAAGTTAAGTCACTGCCTAAGTGCACAGACTTTCATCATTTTCAAAAATTCATTAAAAATATTCCTTAAGAGATATGCAAATATTTTCAATGGATTCTTGTTCAGGGCGTCGTTGACTATGACCGAGTACAATTTCAAGACATTCCAACATACTTGGAATGTCCAAGTGCATGGATCGCTTTCCGGATTTTCAAAAATTCATTTAAAATATTCTTCAAGAGATATGCAAATATATTCAACGGATTCTTGTTCAGGGCATTCTTGACTATGACTGTGTACAATTTCAAGACATTCCAAGATACTTTTGGGGTCTTTTTTGACGAAAAAGTTAAGTCACTGCCTAAGTGCATGGATCGCTTTCCTGATTTTCAGAAATTCTTTAAAAATATTCCTTAAACGATATGCAAATATTTTCAACGGATTCTTGTTCAGGGCGTCGTTGACTATGACTGAGTACAATTTCAAGACATTCCAACATACTTGGAATGTCCAAGTGCATGGATCGCTTTCCTGATTTTCAAAAGTTCATTAAAAATATTCTTCAAGAGATATGCAAATATATTCAACGGATTCTTGTTCAGGGCATGCTTGACTATGACTGTGTACAATTTCAAGACATTCCAAGATACTTTTGGGGTCTTTTTTGACAAAAAAGTTAAGTCACTGCCTAAGTGCATGGATCGCTTTCCTGATTTTCAAAAATTCATTAAAAATATTCCTTAAGCGATATGCAAATATTTTCAACGGATTCTTGTTCAGGGCGTCGTTGACTATGACTGAGTACAATTTCAAGACATTCCAACATACTTGGAATGTCCAAGTGCATAGATCGCTTTCCTGATTTTCAAAAGTTCATTAAAAATATTCTTCAAGAGATATGCAAATATATTCAACGGATTCTTGTTCAGGGCATGCTTGACTATGACTGTGTACAATTTCAAGACATTCCAAGATACCTTTGTGGTCTTTTTTGAATAAAAAGTTAAGTCACTGCCTAAGTGCACAGACTTTCATCATTTTCAAAAATTCATTAAAAATATTCCTTAAGAGATATGCAAATATTTTCAATTGATTCTTGTTCAGGGCGTCGTTGACTATGACTGAGTACAATTTCAAGACATTCCAACATACTTGGAATGTCCAAGTGCATGGATCGCTTTTCGGATTTTCAAAAATTCATTAAAAATATTCTTCAAGAGATATGCAAATATATTCAACGGATTCTTGTTCAGGGCATGCTTGACTATGACTGTGTACAATTTCAAGACATTCCAAGATACTTTTGGGGTCTTTTTTGACAAAAAAGTTAAGTCACTGCCTAAGTGCATGGATCGCTTTCCTGATTTTCAAAAATTCATTAAAAATATTCCTTAAGCGATATGCAAATATTTTCAACGGATTCTTGTTCAGGGCGTCGTTGACTATGACTGAGTACAATTTCAAGACATTCCAACATACTTGGAATGTCCAAGTGCATGGATCGCTTTCCTGATTTTCAAAAGTTCATTAAAAATATTCTTCAAGAGATATGCAAATATATTCAACGGATTCTTGTTCAGGGCATGCTTGACTATGACTGTGTACAATTTCAAGACATTCCAAGATACCTTTGGGGTCTTTTTTGAATAAAAAGTTAAGTCACTGCCTAAGTGCACAGACTTTCATCATTTTCAAAAATTCATTAAAAATATTCCTTAAGAGATATGCAAATATTTTCAATGGATTCTTGTTCAGGGCGTCGTTGACTATGACCGAGTACAATTTCAAGACATTCCAACATACTTGGAATGTCCAAGTGCATGGATCGCTTTCCGGATTTTCAAAAATTCATTAAAAATATTCTTCAAGAGATATGCAAATATATTCAACGGATTCTTGTTCAGGGCATTCTTGACTATGACTGTGTACAATTTCAAGACATTCCAAGATACTTTTGGGGTCTTTTTTGACGAAAAAGTTAAGTCACTGCCTAAGTGCATGGATCGCTTTCCTGATTTTCAGAAATTCTTTAAAAATATTCCTTAAACGATATACAAATATTTTCAACGGATTCTTGTTCAGGGCGTCGTTGACTATGACTGAGTACAATTTCAAGACATTCCAACATACTTGGAATGTCCAAGTGCATGGATCGCTTTCCTGATTTTCAAAAGTTCATTAAAAATATTCTTCAAGAGATATGCAAATATATTCAACGGATTCTTGTTCAGGGCATGCTTGACTATGACTGTGTACAATTTCAAGACATTCCAAGATACTTTTGGGGTCTTTTTTGACAAAAAAGTTAAGTCACTGCCTAAGTGCATGGATCGCTTTCCTGATTTTCTAAAATTCATTAAAAATATTCCTTAAGCGATATGCAAATATTTTCAACGGATTCTTGTTCAGGGCGTCGTTGACTATGACTGAGTACAATTTCAAGACATTCCAACATACTTGGAATGTCCAAGTGCATGGATCGCTTTCCTGATTTTCAAAAGTTCATTAAAAATATTCTTCAAGAGATATGCAAATATATTCAACGGATTCTTGTTCAGGGCATGCTTGACTATGACTGTGTACAATTTCAAGACATTCCAAGATACCTTTGTGGTCTTTTTTGAATAAAAAGTTAAGTCACTGCCTAAGTGCACAGACTTTCATCATTTTCAAAAATTCATTAAAAATATTCCTTAAGAGATATGCAAATATTTTCAATGGATTCTTGTTCAGGGCGTCGTTGACTGTGACCGAGTACAATTTCAAGACATTCCAACATACTTTGAATGTCCAAGTACATGGATCGCTTTCCTGATTTTCAAAAGTTCATTAAAAATATTCTTCAAGAGATATGCAAATATATTCAACGGATTCTTGTTCAGGGCATGCTTGACTATGACTGTGAACAATTTCAAGACATTCCAAGATACTTTTGGGGTCTTTTTTGAATAAAAAGTTAAGTCACTGCCTAAGTGCACAGACTTTCCTCATTTTCAAAAATTCATTAAAAATATTCCTTAAGAGATATGCAAATATTTTCAATTGATTCTTGTTCAGATCGTCGTTGACTATGACTGAGTACAATTTCAAGACATTCCAACATACTTGGAATGTCCAAGTGCATGGATCACTTTTCGGATTTTCAAAAATTCATTAAAAACATTCTTCAAGAGATATGCAAATATATTCAACGGATTCTTGTTCAGGGCATGCTTGACTATGACTGTGTACAATTTCAAGACATTCCAAGATACTTTTGGGGTCTTTTTTGACGAAAAAGTTAAGTCACTGCCTAAGTGCATGGATCGCTTTCCTGATTTTCAAAAATTCATTAAAAATATTCCTTAAGCGATATGCAAATATTTTCAACGGATTCTTGTTCAGGGCGTCGTTGACTATGACTGAGTACAATTTCAAGACATTCCAACATACTTGGAATGTCCAAGTGCATGGATCGCTTTCCTGATTTTCAAAAGTTCATTAAAAATATTCTTCAAGAGATATGCAAATATATTCAACGGATTCTTGTTCAGGGCATGCTTGACTATGACTGTGTACAATTTCAAGACATTCCAAGATACTTTTGGGGTCTTTTTTGACAAAAAAGTTAAGTCACTACCTAAGTGCATGGATCGCTTTCCTGATTTTCAAAAATTCATTTAAAATATTCCTGAAGCGATATGCAAATATTTTCAACGGATTCTTGTTCAGGGCGTCGTTGACTATGACTGAGTACAATTTCAAGACATTCCAACATACTTGGAATGTCCAAGTGCATGGATCGCTTTCCTGATTTTCAAAAATTCATTAAAAATATTCCTTAAGCGATATGCAAATATATTCAACGGATTCTTGTTCAGGGCATGCTTGACTATGACTGTCTACAATTTCAAGACATTCCAAGATACTTTTGGGGTCTTTTTTGAATAAAAAGTTAAGTCACTGCCTAAGTGCACAGAAATTCCTCATTTTCAAAAATTCATTAAAAATATTCCTTAAGAGATATGCAAATATTTTCAATAGATTCTTGTTCAGGGCGTCGTTGACTATGACTGAGTACAATTTCAAGACATTCCAACTTACTTGGAATGTCCAAGTGCATGGATAGCTTTCCGGATTTTCAAAAATTCATTAAAAATATTCTTCAAGAGATATGCAAATATATTCAACAGCTTCTTGTTCAGGGCATGCTTGACTATGACTGTGTACAATTTCAAGACATTCCAAGATACTTTTGGGGTCTTTTTTGACGAAAAAGTTAAGTCACTGCCTAAGTGCATGGATCGCTTTCCTGATTTTCAAAAATTCATTAAAAATATTCCTTAAGCGATATGCAAATATTTTCAACGGATTCTTGTTCAGGGCGTCGTTGACTATGACTGAGTACAATTTCAAGACATTCCAACATACTTGGAATGTCCAAGTGCATGGATCAATTTCCTGATTTTCAAAAGTTCATTAAAAATATTCTTCAAGAGATATGCAAATATATTCAACGGATTCTTGTTCAGGGCATGCTTGACTATGACTGTGTACAATTTCAAGACATTCCAAGATACTTTTGGGGTCTTTTTTGAATAAAAAGTTAAGTCACTGCCAAAGTGCACAGACTTTCCTCATTTTCAAAAATTCATTAAAAATATTCCTTAAGAGATATACAAATATTTTCAATTGATTCTTGTTCAGGGCGTCGTTGACTATGACTGAGTACAATTTCAAGACATTCCAACATACTTGGAATGTCCAAGTGCATGGATCGCTTTTCCTGATTTTCAAAAATTCATTAAAAATATTCTTCAAGAGATATGCAAATATATTCAACGGATTCTTGTTCAGGGCATGCTTGACTATGACTGTGTACAATTTCAAGACATTCCAAGATACTTTTGGGGTCTTTTTTGAATAAAAAGTTAAGTCACTGCCTAAGTGCATGGATCGCTTTCCTGATTTTCAAAAATTCATTAAAAATATTCCTTAAGCGATATGCAAATATTTTCAACGGATTCTTGTTCAGGGCGTCGTTGACTATGACTGAGTACAATTTCAAAACATTCCAACATACTTGTAATGTCCAAGTGCATGGATCGCTTTCCTGATTTTCAAAAGTTCATTAAAAATATTCTTCAAGAGATATGCAAATATATTCAACGGATTCTTGTTCAGGGCATGCTTGACTATGACTGTGTACAATTTCAAGACATTCCAAGATACTTTTGGGGTCTTTTTTGACAAAAAAGTTAAGTCACTGCCTAAGTGCATGGATCGCTTTCCTGATTTTCAAAAATTCATTAAAAATATTCCTTAAGCGATATGCAAATATTTTCAACGGATTCTTGTTCAGGGCGTCGTTGACTATGACTGAGTACAATTTCAAGACATTCCAACATACTTGGAATGTCCAAGTGCATGGATCACTTTCCTGATTTTCAAAAGTTCATTAAAAATATTCTTCAAGAGATATGCAAATATATTCAACGGATTCTTGTTCAGGGCATGCTTGACTATGACTGTGTACAATTTCAAGACATTCCAAGATACCTTTGGGGTCTTTTTTGGATAAAAAGTTAAGTCACTGCCTAAGTGCACAGACTTTCATCATTTTCAAAAATTCATTAAAAATATTCCTTAAGAGATATGCAAATATTTTCAATGGATTCTTGTTCAGGGCGTCGTTGAGTATGACCGAGTACAATTTCAAGACATTCCAACATACTTGGAATGTCCAAGTGCATGGATCGCTTTCCAGATTTTCAAAAATTCATTAAAAATATTCTTCAAGAGATATGCAAATATATTCAACGGATTCTTGTTCAGGGCATTCTTGACTATGACTGTGTACAATTTCAAGACATTCCAAGATACTTTTGGGGTCTTTTTTGACGAAAAAGTTAAGTCACTGCCTAAGTGCATGGATCGCTTTCCTGATTTTCAGAAATTCTTTAAAAATATTCTTCAAGAGATATGCAAATATATTCAACGGATTCTTGTTCAGGGCATGCTTGACTATGACTGTGTACAATTTCAAGACATTCCAAGATACTTTTGGGGTCTTTTTTGACAAAAAAGTTAAGTCACTGCCTAAGTGCATGGATCGCTTTCCTGATTTTCAAAAATTCATTAAAAATATTCCTTAAGCGATATGCAAATATTTTCAACGGATTCTTGTTCAGGGCGTCGTTGACTATGACTGAGTAAAATTTCAAGACATTCCAACATACTTGGAATGTCCAAGTGCATGGATCGCTTTCCTGATTTTCAAAAGTTCATTAAAAATATTCTTCAAGAGATATGCAAATATATTCAACGGATTCTTGTTCAGGGCATGCTTGACTATGACTGTGTACAATTTCAAGACATTCCAAGATACCTTTGGGGTCTTTTTTGCCGAAAAAGTTAAGTCACTGCCTAAGTGCATGGATCGCTTTCCTGATTTTCAAAAATTCATTAAAAATATTCCTTAAGCGATATGCAAATATTTTCAACGGATTCTTGTTCAGGGAGTCGTTGACTATGACCGAGTACAATTTCAAGACATTCCAACATACTTTGAATGTCCAAGTACATGGATCGCTTTCCTGATTTTCAAAAGTTCATTAAAAATATTCTTCAAGAGATATGCAAATATATTCAACGGATTCTTGTTCAGGGCATGCTTGACTATGACTGTGTACAATTTCAAGACATTCCAAGATACTTTTGGGGTCTTTTTTGAATAAAAAGTTAAGTCACTGCCTAAGTGCACAGACTTTCCTCATTTTCAAAAATTCATTAAAAATATTCCTTAAGAGATATGCAAATATTTTCAATTGATTCTTGTTCGGAGCGTCGTTGACTATGACTGAGTACAATTTCAAGACATTCCAACATACTTGGAATGTCCAAGTGCATGGATCGCTTTTCGGATTTTCAAAAATTCATTAAAAATATTCTTCAAGAGATATGCAAATATTTTCAACGGATTCTTGTTCAGGGCGTCGTTGACTATGACTGAGTACAATTTCAAGACATTCCAACATACTTGGAATGTCCAAGTGCATGGATCGCTTTCCGGATTTTCAAAAGTTCATTAAAAATATTCTTCAAGAGATATGCAAATATATTCAACGGTTTCTTGTTCAGGGCATGCTTGACTATGACTGTGTACAATTTCAAGACATTCCAAGATACTTTTGGGGTCTTTTTTGACGAAAAAGTTGAGTCACTGCCTAAGTGCATGGATCGCTTTCCTGATTTTCAAAAATTCATTAAAAATATTCCTTAAGCGATATGCAAATATTTTCAACGGATTCTTGTTCAGGGCGTCGTTGACTATGTATGAGTACAATTTCAAGACATTCCAACATACTTGGAATGTCCAAGTGCATGGATCGCTTTCCTGATTTTCAAAAATTCATTTAAAATATTCCTGAAGCGATATGCAAATATTTTCAACGGATTCTTGTTCAGGGCGTCGTTGACTATGACTGAGTACAATTTCAAGACATTCCAATATACTTGGAATGTCCAAGTGCATGGATCGCTTTCCTGATTTTCAAAAGTTCATTAAAAATATTCTTCAAGAGATATGCAAATATATTCAACGGATTCTTGTTCAGGGCATGCTTGACTATGACTGTGTACAATTTCAAGACATTCCAAGATACTTTTGGGGTCTTTTTTTGAATAAAAAGTTAAGTCACTGCCGAAGTGCACAGACTTTCCTCATTTTCAAAAATTCATTAAAAATATTCCTTAAGAGATATGCAAATATTTTCAATTGATTCTTGTTCAGGGCGTCGTTGACTATGACTGAGTAAAATTTCAAGACATTCCAACATACTTGGAATGTCCAAGTGCATGGATCGCTTTTCGGATTTTCAAAAATTCATTAAAAATATTCTTCAAGAGATATGCAAATATATTCAACGGATTCTTGTTCAGGGCATGCTTGACTATGACTGTGTACAATTTCAAGACATTCCAAGATACTTTTGGGGTCTTTTTTGAATAAAAAGTTAAGTCACTGCCTAAGTGCATGGATCGCTTTCCTGATTTTCAAAAATTCATTAAAAATATTCCTTAAGCGATATGCAAATATTTTCAACGGATTCTTGTTCAGGGCGTCGTTGACTATGACTGAGTACAATTTCAAAACATTCCAACATACTTGGAATGTCCAAGTGCATGGATCGCTTTCCTGATTTTCAAAAGTTCATTAAAAATATTCTTCAAGAGATATGCAAATATATTAAACGGATTCTTGTTCAGGGCATGCTTGACTATGACTGTGTACAATTTCAAGACATTCCAAGATACTTTTGGGGTCTTTTTTGAATAAAAAGTTAAGTCACTGCCTAAGTGCACAGACTTTCCTCATTTTCAAAAATTCATTAAAAATATTCCTTAAGAGATATGCAAATATTTTCAATTGATTCTTGTTCAGGGCGTCGTTGACTATGACTGAGTACAATTTCAAGACATTCCAACATACTTGGAATGTCCAAGTGCATGGATCGCTTTTTGGATTTTCAAAAATTCATTAAAAATATTCTTCAAGAGATATGCAAATATATTCAACAGATTCTTGTTCAGGGCATGCTTGACTATGACTGTGTACAATTTCAAGACATTCCAAGATACTTTTGGGGTCTTTTTTGACAAAAAAGTTAAGTCACTGCCTAAGTGCATGGACCGCTTTCCTGATTTTCAAAAATTCATTAAAAATATTCCTTAAGCGATATGCAAATATTTTCAACGGATTCTTGTTCAGGGCGTTGTTGACTATGACTGAGTACAATTTCAAGACATTCCAACATACTTGGAATGTCCAAGTGCATGGATCGCTTTCCGGATTTTCAAAAATTCATTAAAAATATTCTTCCAGAGATATGCAAATATATTCAACGGTTTCTTGTTCAGGGCATGCTTGACTATGACTGTGTACAATTTCAAGACATTCCAAGATACTTTTGGGGTCTTTTTTGACGAAAAAGTTAAGTCACTGCCTAAGTGCATGGATCGCTTTCCGGATTTTCAAAAATTCATTAAAAATATTCTTCAAGAGATATGCAAATATATTCAACGGATTCTTGTTCAGGGCATGCTTGACTATGACTGTGTACAATTTCAAGACATTCCAAGATACTTTTGGGGTCTTTTTTGACGAAAAAGTTAAGTCACTGCCTAAGTGCATGGATCGCTTTCCTGATTTTTTAAAAAATTCATTAAAAATATTCCTTAAGCGATATGTAAATATTTTCAACGGATTCTTGTTCAGGGCGTCGTTGACTATGACTGAGTACAATTTCAAGACATTCCAACATACTTGGAATGTCCAAGTGCATGGATCGCTTTCCGGATTTTCAAAAGTTCATTAAAAATATTCTTCAAGAGATATGCAAATATATTCAACGGATTCTTGTTCAGGGCATGCTTGACTATGACTGTGTACAATTTCAAGACATTCCAAGATACTTTTGGGGTCTTTTTTGAATAAAAAGTTAAGTCACTGCCTAAGTGCACAGACTTTCCTCATTTTCAAAAATTCATTAAAAATATTCCTTAAGAGATATGCAAATATTTTCAATTGATTCTTGTTCAGGGCGTCGTTGACTATGACTGAGTACAATTTCAAGACATTCCAACATACTTGGAATGTCCAAGTGCATTGATCGCTTTTTGGATTTTCAAAAATTCATTAAAAATATTCTTCAAGAGATATGCAAATATATTCAACGGATTCTTGTTCAGGGCATGCTTGACTATGACTGTGTACAATTTCAAGACATTCCAAGATACTTTTGGGGTCTTTTTTGACAAAAAAGTTAAGTCACTGCCTAAGTGCATGGACCGCTTTCCTGATTTTCAAAAATTCATTAAAAATATTCCTTAAGCGATATGCAAATATTTTCAACGGATTCTTGTTCAGGGCGTCGTTGACTATGACTGAGTACAATTTCAAGACATTCCAACATACTTGGAATGTCCAAGTGCATGGATCGCTTTCTGGATTTTCAAAAATTCATTAAAAATATTCTTCAAGAGATATGCAAATATATTCAACGGATTCTTGTTCAGGGCATGCTTGACTATGACTGTGTACAATTTCAAGACATTCCAAGATACTTTTGGGGTCTTTTTTGACAAAAAAGTTAAGTCACTGCCTAAGTGCATGGATCCCTTTCCTGATTTTCAAAAATTCATTAAAAATATTCCTTAAGCGATATGCAAATATTTTCAACGGATTCTTGTTCAGGGCGTCGTTGACTATGACTGAGTACAATTTCAAGACATTCCAACATACTTGGAATGTCCAAGTGCATGGATCGCTTTCCTGATTTTCAAAAGTTCATTAAAAATATTCTTCAAGAGATATGCAAATATATTCAACGGATTCTTGTTCAGGGCATGCTTGACTATGACTGTGTACAATTTCAAGACATTCCAAGATACTTTTGGGGTCTTTTTTGAATAAAAAGTTAAGTCACTGCCTAAGTGCATGGATCGCTTTCCTGATTTTCAAAAATTCATAAAAAATATTCCTTAAGCGATATGCAAATATTTTCAACGGATTCTTGTTCAGGGCGTCGTTGACTATGACTGAGTACAATTTCAAAACATTCCAACATACTTGGAATGTCCAAGTGCATGGATCGCTTTCCTGATTTTCAAAAGTTCATTAAAAATATTCTTCAAGAGATATGCAAATATATTCAACGGATTCTTGTTCAGGGCATGTTTGACTATGACTGTGTACAATTTCAAGACATTCCAAGATACTTTTGGGGTCTTTTTTGAATAAAAAGTTAAGTCACTGCCTAAGTGCACAGACTTTCCTCATTTTCAAAAATTCATTAAAAATATTCCTTAAGAGATATGCAAATATTTTCAATGGATTCTTGTTCAGGGCGTTGTTGACTATGACTGAGTACAATTTCAAGACATTCCAACATACTTGGAATGTCCAAGTGCATGGATCGCTTTCCGGATTTTCAAAAATTCATTAAAAATATTCTTCAAGAGATATGCAAATATATTCAACGGATTCTTGTTCAGGGCATGCTTGACTATGACTGTGTACAATTTCAAGACATTCCAAGATACTTTTGGGGTCTTTTTTGACGAAAAAGTTAAGTCACTGCCTAAGTGCATGGATCGCTTTCCTGATTTTCAGAAATTCTTTAAAAATATTCCTTAAACGATATGCAAATATTTTCAACGGATTCTTGTTCAGGGCGTCGTTGACTATGACTGAGTACAATTTCAAGACATTCCAACATACTTGGAATGTCCAAGTGCATGGATCGCTTTCCTGATTTTCAAAAGTTCATTAAAAATATTCTTCAAGAGATATGCAAATATATTCAACGGATTCTTGTTCAGGGCATGCTTGACTATGACTGTGTACAATTTCAAGACATTCCAAGATACTTTTGGGGTCTTTTTTGAATAAAAAGTTAAGTCACTGCCTAAGTGCACAGACTTTCCTCATTTTCAAAAATTCATTAAAAATATTCCTTAAGAGATATGCAAATATTTTCAATTGATTCTTGTTCAGGGCGTCGTTGACTATGACTGAGTACAATTTAAAGACATTCCAACATACTTGGAATGTCCAAGTGCATGGATCGCTTTTCGGATTTTCAAAAATTCATTAAAAATATTCTTCAAGAGATATGCAAATATATTCAACGGATTCTTGTTCAGGGCATGCTTGACTATGACTGTGTACAATTTCAAGACATTTCAAGATACTTTTGGGGTCTTTTTTGACAAAAAAGTTAAGTCACTGCCTAAGTGCATGGATCGCTTTCCTGATTTTCAAAAATTCATTAAAAATATTCCTTAAGCGATATGCAAATATTTTCAACGGATTCTTGTTCAGGGCGTCGTTGACTATGACTGAGTACAATTTCAAGACATTCCAACATACTTGGAATGTCCAAGTGCATGGATCGCTTTCCTGATTTTCAAAAGTTCATTAAAAATATTCTTCAAGAGATATGCAAATATATTCAACGGATTCTTGTTCAGGGCATGCTTGACTATGACTGTGTACAATTTCAAGACATTCCAAGATACTTTTGGGGTCTTTTTTGAATAAAAAGTTAAGTCACTGCCTAAGTGCACAGACTTTCCTCATTTTCAAAAATTCATTAAAAATATTCCTTAAGAGATATGCAAATATTTTCAATGGATTCTTGTTCAGGGCGTTGTTGACTATGACTGAGTACAATTTCAAGACATTCCAACATACTTGGAATGTCCAAGTGCATGGATCGCTTTCCGGATTTTCAAAAATTCATTAAAAATATTCTTCAAAAGATATGCAAATATATTCAACGGATTCTTGTTCAGGGCATGCTTGACTATGACTGTGTACAATTTCAAGACATTCCAAGATACTTTTGGGGTCTTTTTTGACGAAAAAGTTAAGTCACTGCCTAAGTGCATGGATCGCTTTCCTGATTTTCAGAAATTCTTTAAAAATATTCCTTAAACGATATGCAAATATTTTCAACGGATTCTTGTTCAGGGCGTCGTTGACTATGACTGAGTACAATTTCAAGACATTCCAACATACTTGGAATGTCCAAGTGCATGGATCGCTTTCCTGATTTTCAAAAGTTCATTAAAAATATTCTTCAAGAGATATGCAAATATATTCAACGGATTCTTGTTCAGGGCATGCTTGACTATGACTGTGTACAATTTCAAGACATTCCAAGATACTTTTGGGGTCTTTTTTGAATAAAAAGTTAAGTCACTGCCTAAGTGCACAGACTTTCCTCATTTTCAAAAATTCATTAAAAATATTCCTTAAGAGATATGCAAATATTTTCAATTGATTCTTGTTCAGGGCGTCGTTGACTATGACTGAGTACAATTTAAAGACATTCCAACATACTTGGAATGTCCAAGTGCATGGATCGCTTTTCGGATTTTCAAAAATTCATTAAAAATATTCTTCAAGAGATATGCAAATATATTCAACGGATTCTTGTTCAGGGCATGCTTGACTAAGACTGTGTACAATTTCAAGACATTTCAAGATACTTTTGGGGTCTTTTTTGACAAAAAAGTTAAGTCACTGCCTAAGTGCATGGATCGCTTTCCTGATTTTCAAAAATTCATTAAAAATATTCCTTAAGCGATATGCAAATATTTTCAACGGATTCTTGTTCAGGGCGTCGTTGACTATGACTGAGTACAATTTCAAGACATTCCAACATACTTGGAATGTCCAAGTGCATGGATCGCTTTCCTGATTTTCAAAAATTCATTAAAAATATTCCTTAAGCGATATGCAAATATTTTCAACGGATTCTTGTTCAGGGCGTCGTTGACTATGACTGAGTACAATTTCAAGACATTCCAACATACTTGGAATGTCCAAGTGCATGGATCGCTTTCCGGATTTTCAAAAGTTCATTAAAAATATTCTTCAAGAGATATGCAAATATATTCAACGGATTCTTGTTCAGGGCATGCTTGACTATGACTGTGTACAATTTCAAGACATTCCAAGATACTTTTGGGGTCTTTTTTGACGAAAAAGTTAAGTCACTGCCTAAGTGCATGGATCGCTTTCCTGATTTTCAAAAATTCATTAAAAATATTCCTTAAGCGATATGCAAATATTTTCAACGGATTCTTGTTCAGGGCGTCGTTGACTATGACTGAGTACAATTTCAAGACATTCCAACATACTTGGAATGTCCAAGTGCATGGATCGCTTTCCTGATTTTCAAAAGTTCATCAAAAATATTCTTCAAGAGATATGCAAATATATTCAACGGATTCTTGTTCAGGGCATGCTTGACTATGACTGTGTACAATTTCAAGACATTCCAAGATACTTTTGGGGTCTTTTTTGAATAAAAAGTTAAGTCACTGCCTAAGTGCACAGACTTTCCTCATTTTCAAAAATTCATTAAAAATATTCCTTAAGAGATATGCAAATATTTTCAATTGATTCTTGTTCAGGGCGTCGTTGACTATGACTGAGTACAATTTCAAGACATTCCAACATACTTGGAATGTCCAAGTGCATGGATCGCTTTTCGGATTTTCAAAAATTCATTAAAAATATTCTTCAAGAGATATGCAAATATATTCAACGGATTCTTGTTCAGGGCATGCTTGACTATGACTGTGTACAATTTCAAGACATTCCAAGATACTTTTGGGGTCTTTTTTGAATAAAAAGTTAAGTCACTGCCTAAGTGCATGGATCGCTTTCCTGATTTTCAAAAATTCATTAAAAATATTCCTTAAGCGATATGCAAATATTTTCAACGGATTCTTGTTCAGGGCGTCGTTGACTATGACTGAGTACAATTTCAAAACATTCCAACATACTTGGAATGTCCAAGTGCATGGATCGCTTTTCGGATTTTCAAAAATTCATTAAAAATATTCTTCAAGAGATATGCAAATATATTCAACGGATTCTTGTTCAGGGCATTCTTGACTATGACTGTGTACAATTTCAAGACATTCCAAGATACTTTTGGGGTCTTTTTTGACGAAAAAGTTAAGTCACTGCCTAAGTGCATGGATCGCTTTCCTGATTTTCAAAAATTCATTAAAAATATTCCTTAAGCGATATGCAAATATTTTCAACGGATTCTTGTTCAGGGCGTCGTTGACTATGACTGAGTACAATTTCAAGACATTCCAACATACTTGGAATGTCCAAGTGCATGGATCGCTTTCCGGATTTTCAAAAATTCATTAAAAATATTCTTCAAGAGATATGCAAATATATTCAACGGATTCTTGTTCAGGGCATGCTTTACTATGACTGTGTACAATTTCAAGACATTCCAAGATACTTTTGGGGTCTTTTTTGACGAAAAAGTTAAGTCACTGCCTAAGTGCATGGATCGCTTTCCTGATTTTCAAAAATTCATTAAAAATATTCCTTAAGCGATATGCAAATATTTTCAACGGATTCTTGTTCAGGGCGTCGTTGACTATGACTGAGTACAATTTCAAGACATTCCAACATACTTGGAATGTCCAAGTGCATGGATCGCTTTCCTGATTTTCAAAAGTTCATCAAAAATATTCTTCAAGAGATATGCAAATATATTCAACGGATTCTTGTTCAGGGCATGCTTGACTATGACTGTGTACAATTTCAAGACATTCCAAGATACTTTTGGGGTCTTTTTTGAATAAAAAGTTAAGTCACTGCCTAAGTGCACAGACTTTCCTCATTTTCAAAAATTCATTAAAAATATTCCTTAAGAGATATGCAAATATTTTCAATTGATTCTTGTTCAGGGCGTCGTTGACTATGACTGAGTACAATTTCAAGACATTCCAACATACTTGGAATGTCCAAGTGCATGGATCGCTTTTCGGATTTTCAAAAATTCATTAAAAATATTCTTCAAGAGATATGCAAATATATTCAACGGATTCTTGTTCAGGGCATGCTTGACTATGACTATGTACAATTTCAAGACATTCCAAGATACTTTTGGGGTCTTTTTTGAATAAAAAGTTAAGTCACTGCCTAAGTGCATGGATCGCTTTCCTGATTTTCAAAAATTCATTAAAAATATTCCTTAAGCGATATGCAAATATTTTCAACGGATTCTTGTTCAGGGCGTCGTTGACTATGACTGAGTACAATTTCAAAACATTCCAACATACTTGGAATGTCCAAGTGCATGGATCGCTTTTCGGATTTTCAAAAATTCATTAAAAATATTCTTCAAGAGATATGCAAATATATTCAACGGATTCTTGTTCAGGGCATTCTTGACTATGACTGTGTACAATTTCAAGACATTCCAAGATACTTTTGGGGTCTTTTTTGACGAAAAAGTTAAGTCACTGCCTAAGTGCATGGATCGCTTTCCTGATTTTCAGAAATTCTTTAAAAATATTCCTTAAACGATATGCAAATATTTTCAACGGATTCTTGTTCAGGGCGTCGTTGACTATGACTGAGTACAATTTCAAGACATTCCAACATACTTGGAATGTCCAAGTGCATGGATCGCTTTCCTGATTTTCAAAAGTTCATTAAAAATATTCTTCAAGAGATATGCAAATATATTCAACGGATTCTTGTTCAGGGCATGCTTGACTATGACTGTGTACAATTTCAAGACATTCCAAGATACTTTTGGGGTCTTTTTTGAATAAAAAGTTAAGTCACTGCCTAAGTGCACAGACTTTCCTCATTTTCAAAAATTCATTAAAAATATTCCTTAAGAGATATGCAAATATTTTCAATTGATTCTTGTTCAGGGCGTCGTTGACTATGACTGAGTACAATTTCAAGACATTCCAACATACTTGGAATGTCCAAGTGCATGGATCCCTTTTCGGATTTTCAAAAATTCATTAAAAATATTCTTCAAGAGATATGCAAATATATTCAACGGATTCTTGTTCAGGGCATGCTTGACTATGACTGTGTACAATTTCAAGACATTCCAAGATACTTTTGGGGTCTTTTTTGAATAAAAAGTTAAGTCACTGCCTAAGTGCATGGATCGCTTTCCTGATTTTCAAAAATTCATTAAAAATATTCCTTAAGCGATATGCAAATATTTTCAACGGATTCTTGTTCAGGGCGTCGTTGACTATGACTGAGTACAATTTCAAGACATTCCAACATACTTGGAATGTCCAAGTGCATGGATCGCTTTCCGGATTTTCAAAAATTCATTAAAAATATTCTTCAAGAGATATGCAAATATATTCAACGGATTCTTGTTCAGGGCATGCTTTACTATGACTGTGTACAATTTCAAGACATTCCAAGATACTTTTGGGGTCTTTTTTGACGAAAAAGTTAAGTCACTGCCTAAGTGCATGGATCGCTTTCCTGATTTTCAAAAATTCATTAAAAATATTCCTTAAGCGATATGCAAATATTTTCAACGGATTCTTGTTCAGGGCGTCGTTGACTATGACTGAGTACAATTTCAAAACATTCCAACATACTTGGAATGTCCAAGTGCATGGATCGCTTTTCGGATTTTCAAAAATTCATTAAAAATATTCTTCAAGAGATATGCAAATATATTCAACGGATTCTTGTTCAGGGCATTCTTGACTATGACTGTGTACAATTTCAAGACATTCCAAGATACTTTTGGGGTCTTTTTTGACGAAAAAGTTAAGTCACTGCCTAAGTGCATGGATCGCTTTCCTGATTTTCAAAAATTCATTAAAAATATTCCTTAAGCGATATGCAAATATTTTCAACGGATTCTTGTTCAGGGCGTCGTTGACTATGACTGAGTACAATTTCAAGACATTCCAACATACTTGGAATGTCCAAGTGCATGGATCGCTTTCCTGATTTTCAAAAGTTCATCAAAAATATTCTTCAAGAGATATGCAAATATATTCAACGGATTCTTGTTCAGGGCATGCTTGACTATGACTGTGTACAATTTCAAGACATTCCAAGATACTTTTGGGGTCTTTTTTGAATAAAAAGTTAAGTCACTGCCTAAGTGCACAGACTTTCCTCATTTTCAAAAATTCATTAAAAATATTCCTTAAGAGATATGCAAATATTTTCAATTGATTCTTGTTCAGGGCGTCGTTGACTATGACTGAGTACAATTTCAAGACATTCCAACATACTTGGAATGTCCAAGTGCATGGATCGCTTTTCGGATTTTCAAAAATTCATTAAAAATATTCTTCAAGAGATATGCAAATATATTCAACGGATTCTTGTTCAGGGCATGCTTGACTATGACTATGTACAATTTCAAGACATTCCAAGATACTTTTGGGGTCTTTTTTGAATAAAAAGTTAAGTCACTGCCTAAGTGCATGGATCGCTTTCCTGATTTTCAAAAATTAATTAAAAATATTCCTTAAGCGATATGCAAATATTTTCAACGGATTCTTGTTCAGGGCGTCGTTGACTATGACTGAGTACAATTTCAAAACATTCCAACATACTTGGAATGTCCAAGTGCATGGATCGCTTTCCTGATTTTCAAAAGTTCATTAAAAATATTCTTCAAGAGATATGCAAATATATTCAACGGATTCTTGTTCAGGGCATTCTTGACTATGACTGTGTACAATTTCAAGACATTCCAAGATACTTTTGGGGTCTTTTTTGACGAAAAAGTTAAGTCACTGCCTAAGTGCATGGATCGCTTTCCTGATTTTCAGAAATTCTTTAAAAATATTCCTTAAACGATATGCAAATATTTTCAACGGATTCTTGTTCAGGGCGTCGTTGACTATGACTGAGTACAATTTCAAGACATTCCAACATACTTGGAATGTCCAAGTGCATGGATCGCTTTCCTGATTTTCAAAAGTTCATTAAAAATATTCTTCAAGAGATATGCAAATATATTCAACGGATTCTTGTTCAGGGCATGCTTGACTATGACTGTGTACAATTTCAAGACATTCCAAGATACTTTTGGGGTCTTTTTTGAATAAAAAGTTAAGTCACTGCCTAAGTGCATGGATCGCTTTCCTGATTTTCAAAAATTCATTAAAAATATTCCTTAAGCGATATGCAAATATTTTCAACGGATTCTTGTTCAGGGCGTCGTTGACTATGACTGAGTACAATTTCAAAACATTCCAACATACTTGGAATGTCCAAGTGCATGGATCGCTTTCCTGATTTTCAAAAGTTCATTAAAAATATTCTTCAAGAGATATGCAAATATATTAAACGGATTCTTGTTCAGGGCATGCTTGACTATGACTGTGTACAATTTCAAGACATTCCAAGATACTTTTGGGGTCTTTTTTGAATAAAAAGTTAAGTCACTGCCTAAGTGCACAGACTTTCCTCATTTTCAAAAATTCATTAAAAATATTCCTTAAGAGATATGCAAATATTTTCAATTGATTCTTGTTCAGGGCGTCGTTGACTATGACTGAGTACAATTTCAAGACATTCCAACATACTTGGAATGTCCAAGTGCATGGATCGCTTTTCGGATTTTCAAAAATTCATTAAAAATATTCTTCAAGAGATATGCAAATATATTCAACGGATTCTTGTTCAGGGCATGCTTGACTATGACTGTGTACAATTTCAAGACATTCCAAGATACTTTTGGGGTCTTTTTTGAATAAAAAGTTAAGTCACTGCCTAAGTGCATGGATCGCTTTCCTGATTTTCAAAAATTCATTAAAAATATTCCTTAAGCGATATGCAAATATTTTCAACGGATTCTTGTTCAGGGCGTCGTTGACTATGACTGAGTACAATTTCAAGACATTCCAACATACTTGGAATGTCCAAGTGCATGGATCGCTTTCCGGATTTTCAAAAATTCATTAAAAATATTCTTCAAGAGATATGCAAATATATTCAACGGATTCTTGTTCAGGGCATGCTTTACTATGACTGTGTACAATTTCAAGACATTCCAAGATACTTTTGGGGTCTTTTTTGACGAAAAAGTTAAGTCACTGCCTAAGTGCATGGATCGCTTTCCTGATTTTCAAAAATTCATTAAAAATATTCCTTAAGCGATATGCAAATATTTTCAACGGATTCTTGTTCAGGGCGTCGTTGACTATGACTGAGTACAATTTCAAGACATTCCAACATACTTGGAATGTCCAAGTGCATGGATCGCTTTCCTGATTTTCAAAAGTTCATCAAAAATATTCTTCAAGAGATATGCAAATATATTCAACGGATTCTTGTTCAGGGCATGCTTGACTATGACTGTGTACAATTTCAAGACATTCCAAGATACTTTTGGGGTCTTTTTTGAATAAAAAGTTAAGTCACTGCCTAAGTGCACAGACTTTCCTCATTTTCAAAAATTCATTAAAAATATTCCTTAAGAGATATGCAAATATTTTCAATTGATTCTTGTTCAGGGCGTCGTTGACTATGACTGAGTACAATTTCAAGACATTCCAACATACTTGGAATGTCCAAGTGCATGGATCGCTTTTCGGATTTTCAAAAATTCATTAAAAATATTCTTCAAGAGATATGCAAATATATTCAACGGATTCTTGTTCAGGGCATGCTTGACTATGACTATGTACAATTTCAAGACATTCCAAGATACTTTTGGGGTCTTTTTTGAATAAAAAGTTAAGTCACTGCCTAAGTGCATGGATCGCTTTCCTGATTTTCAAAAATTCATTAAAAATATTCCTTAAGCGATATGCAAATATTTTCAACGGATTCTTGTTCAGGGCGTCGTTGACTATGACTGAGTACAATTTCAAAACATTCCAACATACTTGGAATGTCCAAGTGCATGGATCGCTTTTCGGATTTTCAAAAATTCATTAAAAATATTCTTCAAGAGATATGCAAATATATTCAACGGATTCTTGTTCAGGGCATTCTTGACTATGACTGTGTACAATTTCAAGACATTCCAAGATACTTTTGGGGTCTTTTTTGACGAAAAAGTTAAGTCACTGCCTAAGTGCATGGATCGCTTTCCTGATTTTCAGAAATTCTTTAAAAATATTCCTTAAACGATATGCAAATATTTTCAACGGATTCTTGTTCAGGGCGTCGTTGACTATGACTGAGTACAATTTCAAGACATTCCAACATACTTGGAATGTCCAAGTGCATGGATCGCTTTCCTGATTTTCAAAAGTTCATTAAAAATATTCTTCAAGAGATATGCAAATATATTCAACGGATTCTTGTTCAGGGCATGCTTGACTATGACTGTGTACAATTTCAAGACATTCCAAGATACTTTTGGGGTCTTTTTTGAATAAAAAGTTAAGTCACTGCCTAAGTGCACAGACTTTCCTCATTTTCAAAAATTCATTAAAAATATTCCTTAAGAGATATGCAAATATTTTCAATTGATTCTTGTTCAGGGCGTCGTTGACTATGACTGAGTACAATTTCAAGACATTCCAACATACTTGGAATGTCCAAGTGCATGGATCGCTTTCCTGATTTTCAAAAGTTCATTAAAAATATTCTTCAAGAGATATGCAAATATATTCAACGGATTCTTGTTCAGGGCATGCTTGACTATGACTGTGTACAATTTCAAGACATTCCAAGATACTTTTGGGGTCTTTTTTGACAAAAAAGTTAAGTCACTGCCTAAGTGCATGGATCGCTTTTCTGATTTTCAAAAATTCATTAAAAATATTCCTTAAGCGATATGCAAATATTTTCAACGGATTCTTGTTCAGGGCGTCGTTGACTATGACTGAGTACAATTTCAAAACATTCCAACATACTTGGAATGTCCAAGTGCATGGATCGCTTTCCTGATTTTCAAAAATTCATTAAAAATATTCTTCAAGAGATATGCAAATATATTCAACGGATTCTTGTTCAGGGCATGCTTGACTATGACCGTGTACAATTTCAAGACATTCCAAGATACTTTTGGGGTCTTTTTTGACGAAAAAGTTAAGTCACTGCCTAAGTGCATGGATCGCTTTCCTGATTTTCAGAAATTCTTTAAAAATATTCCTTAAACGATATGCAAATATTTTCAACGGATTCTTGTTCAGGGCGTCGTTGACTATGACTGAGTACAATTTCAAGACATTCCAACATACTTGGAATGTCCAAGTGCATGGATCGCTTTCCTGATTTTCAAAAGTTCATCAAAAATATTCTTCAAGAGATATGCAAATATATTCAACGGATTCTTGTTCAGGGCATGCTTGACTATGACTGTGTACAATTTCAAGACATTCCAAGATACTTTTGGGGTCTTTTTTGAATAAAAAGTTAAGTCACTGCCTAAGTGCACAGACTTTCCTCATTTTCAAAAATTCATTAAAAATATTCCTTAAGAGATATGCAAATATTTTCAATTGATTCTTGTTCAGGGCGTCGTTGACTATGACTGAGTACAATTTCAAGACATTCCAACATACTTGGAATGTCCAAGTGCATGGATCGCTTTTCGGATTTTCAAAAATTCATTAAAAATATTCTTCAAGAGATATGCAAATATATTCAACGGATTCTTGTTCAGGGCATGCTTGACTATGACTGTGTACAATTTCAAGACATTCCAAGATACTTTTGGGGTCTTTTTGAATAAAAAGTTAAGTCACTGCCTAAGTGCATGGATCGCTTTCCTGATTTTCAAAAATTCATTAAAAATATTCCTTAAGCGATATGCAAATATTTTCAACGGATTCTTGTTCAGGGCGTCGTTGACTATGACTGAGTACAATTTCAAGACATTCCAACATACTTGGAATGTCCAAGTGCATGGATCGCTTTCCTGATTTTCAAAAGTTCATTAAAAATATTCTTCAAGAGATATGCAAATATATTCAATGGATTCTTGTTCAGGGCATGCTTGACTATGACTGTGTACAATTTCAAGACATTCCAAGATACTTTTGGGGTCTTTTTTGAATAAAAAGTTAAGTCACTGCCTAAGTGCACAGACTTTCCTCATTTTCAAAAATTCATTAAAAATATTCCTTAAGAGATATGCAAATATTTTCAATGGATTCTTGTTCAGGGCGTTGTTGACTATAACTGAGTACAATTTCAAGACATTCCAACATCCTTGGAATGTCCAAGTGCATGGATCGCTTTCCGGATTTTCAAAAATTCATTAAAAATATTCTTCAAGAGATATGCAAATATATTCAACGGATTCTTGTTCAGGGCATGCTTGACTATGACTGTGTACAATTTCAAGACATTCCAAGATACTTTTGGGGTCTTTTTTGACGAAAAAGTTAAGTCACTGCCTAAGTGCATGGATCGCTTTCCTGATTTTCAGAAATTCTTTAAAAATATTCCTTAAACGATATGCAAATATTTTCAACGGATTCTTGTTCAGGGCGTCGTTGACTATGACTGAGTACAATTTCAAGACATTCCAACATACTTGGAATGTCCAAGTGCATGGATCGCTTTCCTGATTTTCAAAAGTTCATTAAAAATATTCTTCAAGAGATATGCAAATATATTCAACGGATTCTTGTTCAGGGCATGCTTGACTATGACTGTGTACAATTTCAAGACATTCCAAGATACTTTTGGGGTCTTTTTTGAATAAAAAGTTAAGTCACTGCCTAAGTGCATGGATCGCTTTCCTGATTTTCAAAATTCATTTAAAATATTCCTTAAGCGATATGCAAATATTTTCAACGGATTCTTGTTCAGGGCGTCGTTGACTATGACTGAGTACAATTTCAAAACATTCCAACATACTTGGAATGTCCAAGTGCATGGATCGCTTTCCTGATTTTCAAAAGTTCATTAAAAATATTCTTCAAGAGATATGCAAATATATTCAACGGATTCTTGTTCAGGGCATGCTTGACTATGACTGTGTACAATTTCAAGACATTCCAAGATACTTTTGGGGTCTTTTTTGACAAAAAAGTTAAGTCACTGCCTAAGTGCATGGATCGCTTTCCTGATTTTCAAAAATTCATTAGAAATATTCCTTAAGCGATATGCAAATACTTTCAACGGATTCTTGTTCAGGGCGTCGTTGACTATGACTGAGTACAATTTAAAGACATTCCAACATACTTGGAATGTCCAAGTGCATGGATCGCTTTTCGGATTTTCAAAAATTCATTAAAAATATTCTTCAAGAGATATGCAAATATATTCAACGGATTCTTGTTCAGGGCATGCTTGACTATGACTGTGTACAATTTCAAGACATTCCAAGATACTTTTGGGGTCTTTTTTGACAAAAAAGTTAAGTCACTGCCTAAGTGCATGGATCGCTTTCCTGATTTTCAAAAATTCATTAAAAATATTCCTTAAGCGATATGCAAATATTTTCAACGGATTCTTGTTCAGGGCGTCGTTGACTATGACTGAGTACAATTTCAAGACATTCCAACATACTTGGAATGTCCAAGTGCATGGATCGCTTTCCTGATTTTCAAAAGTTCATTAAAAATATTCTTCAAGAGATATGCAAATATATTCAACGGATTCTTGTTCAGGGCATGCTTGACTATGACTGTGTACAATTTCAAGACATTCCAAGATACCTTTGGGGTCTTTTTTGGATAAAAAGTTAAGTCACTGCCTAAGTGCACAGACTTTCATCATTTTCAAAAATTCATTAAAAATATTCCTTAAGAGATATGCAAATATTTTCAATGGATTCTTGTTCAGGGCGTCGTTGACTATGACCGAGTACAATTTCAAGACATTCCAACATACTTGGAATGTCCAAGTGCATGGATCGCTTTCCGGATTTTCAAAAATTCATTAAAAATATTCTTCAAGAGATATGCAAATATATTCAACGGATTCTTGTTCAGGGCATTCTTGACTATGACTGTGTACAATTTCAAGACATTCCAAGATACTTTTGGGGTCTTTTTTGACGAAAAAGTTAAGTCACTGCCTAAGTGCATGGATCGCTTTCCTAATTTTCAGAAATTCTTTAAAAATATTCCTTAAACGATATGCAAATATTTTCAACGGATTCTTGTTCAGGGCGTCGTTGACTATGACTGAGTACAATTTCAAGACATTCCAACATACTTGGAATGTCCAAGTGCATGGATCGCTTTCCTGATTTTCAAAAGTTCATTAAAAATATTCTTCAAGAGATATGCAAATATATTCAACGGATTCTTGTTCAGGGCATGCTTGACTATGACTGTGTACAATTTCAAGACATTCCAAGATACTTTTGGGGTCTTTTTTGAATAAAAAGTTAAGTCACTGCCTAAGTGCACAGACTTTCCTCATTTTCAAAAATTCATTAAAATTTTCCTTAAGAGATATGCAAATATTTTCAATTGATTCTTGTTCAGGGCGTCGTTGACTATGACTGAGTACAATTTCAAGACATTCCAACATACTCGGAATGTCCAAGTGCATGGATCGCTTTTCGGATTTTCAAAAATTCATTAAAAATATTCTTCAAGAGATATGCAAATATATTCAACGGATTCTTGTTCAGGGCATGCTTGACTATGACTGTGTACAATTTCAAGACATTCCAAGATACTTTTGGGGTCTTTTTTGACGAAAAAGTTAAGTCACTGCCTAAGTGCATGGATCGCTTTCCTGATTTTCAGAAATTCTTTAAAAATATTCCTTAAACGATATGCAAATATTTTCAACGGATTCTTGTTCAGGGCGTCGTTGACTATGACTGAGTACAATTTCAAGACATTCCAACATACTTGGAATGTCCAAGTGCATGGATCGCTTTCCTGATTTTCAAAAGTTCATTAAAAATATTCTTCAAGAGATATGCAAATATATTCAACGGATTCTTGTTCAGGGCATGCTTGACTATGACTGTGTACAATTTCAAGACATTCCAAGATACTTTTGGGGTCTTTTTTGAATAAAAAGTTAAGTCACTGCCTAAGTGCACAGACTTTCCTCATTTTCAAAAATTCATTAAAAATATTCCTTAAGAGATATGCAAATATTTTCAAATGATTCTTGTTCAGGGCGTCGTTGACTATGACTGAGTACAATTTCAAGACATTCCAACATACTTGGAATGTCCAAGTGCATGGATCGCTTTTCGGATTTTCAAAAATTCATTAAAAATATTCTTCAAGAGATATGCAAATATATTCAACGGATTCTTGTTCAGGGCATGCTTGACTATGACTGTGTACAATTTCAAGACATTCCAAGATACTTTTGGGGTCTTTTTTGACAAAAAAGTTAAGTCACTGCCTAAGTGCATGGATCGCTTTCCTGATTTTCAAAAATTCATTAGAAATATTCCTTAAGCGATATGCAAATACTTTCAACGGATTCTTGTTCAGGGCGTCGTTGACTATGACTGAGTACAATTTCAAGACATTCCAACATACTTGGAATGTCCAAGTGCATGGATCGCTTTCCTGATTTTCAAAAGTTCATTAAAAATATTCTTCAAGAGATATGCAAATATATTCAACGGATTCTTGTTCAGGGCATGCTTGACTATGACTGTGTACAATTTCAAGACATTCCAAGATACCTGGGGTCTTTTTTGAATAAAAAGTTAAGTCACTGCCTAAGTGAAAAGACTTTCATCATTTTCAAAAATTCATTAAAAATATTCCTTAAGAGATATGCAAATATTTTCAATGGATTCTTGTTCAGGGCGTCGTTGACTATGACCGAGTACAATTTCAAGACATTCCAACATACTTGGAATGTCCAAGTGCATGGATCGCTTTCCGGATTTTCAAAAATTCATTAAAAATATTCTTCAAGAGATATGCAAATATATTCAACGGATTCTTGTTCAGGGCATTCTTGACTATGACTGTGTACAATTTCAAGACATTCCAAGATACTTTTGGGGTCTTTTTTGAAGAAAAAGTTAAGTCACTGCCTAAGTGCATGGATCGCTTTCCTGATTTTCAGAAATTCTTTAAAAATATTCCTTAAACGATATGCAAATATTTTCAACGGATTCTTGTTCAGGGCGTCGTTGGCTATGACTGAGTACAATTTCAAGACATTCCAACATACTTGGAATGTCCAAGTGCATGGATCGCTTTCCTGATTTTCAAAAGTTCATTAAAAATATTCTTCAAGAGATATGCAAATATATTCAACGGATTCTTGTTCAGGGCATGCTTGACTATGACTGTGTACAATTTCAAGACATTCCAAGATACCTTTGGGGTCTTTTTTGACGAAAAAGTTAAGTCACTGCCTAAGTGCATGGATCGCTTTCCTGATTTTCAGAAATTCTTTAAAAATATTCCTTAAACGAAATGCAAATATTTTCAACGGATTCTTGTTCAGGGCGTCGTTGACTATGACTGAGTACAATTTCAAGACATTCCAACATACTTGGAATGTCCAAGTGCATGGATCGCTTTCCTGATTTTCAAAAGTTCATTAAAAATATTCTTCAAGAGATATGCAAATATATTCAACGGATTCTTGTTCAGGGCATGCTTGACTATGACTGTGTACAATTTCAAGACATTCCAAGATACTTTTGGGGTCTTTTTTGAATAAAAAGTTAAGTCACTGCCTAAGTGCATGGATCGCTTTCCTGATTTTCAGAAATTCTTTAAAAATATTCCTTAAACGATATGCAAATATTTTCAACGGATTCTTGTTCAGGGCGTCGTTGACTATGACTGAGTACAATTTCAAGACATTCCAACATACTTGGAATGTCCAAGTGCATGGATCGCTTTCCTGATTTTCAAAAGTTCATTAAAAATATTCTTCAAGAGATATGCAAATATATTCAACGGATTCTTGTTCAGGGCATGCTTGACTATGACTGTGTACAATTTCAAGACATTCCAAGATACTTTTGGGGTCTTTTTTGAATAAAAAGTTAAGTCACTGCCTAAGTGCACAGACTTTCCTCATTTTCAAAAATTCATTAAAAATATTCCTTAAGAGATATGCAAATATTTTCAATTGATTCTTGTTCAGGGCGTCGTTGACTATGACTGAGTACAATTTCAAGACATTCCAACATACTTGGAATGTCCAAGTGCATGGATCGCTTTTCGGATTTTCAAAAATTAATTAAAAATATTCTTCAAGAGATATGCAAATATATTCAACATATTCTTGTTCAGGGCATGCTTGACTATGACTGTGTACAAATTCAAGACATTCCAAGATACTTTTGGGGTCTTTTTTGACAAAAAAGTTTAGTCACTGCCTAAGTGCATGGATCGCTTTCCTGATTTTCAGAAATTCTTTAAAAATATTCCTTAAACGATATGCAAATATTTTCAACGGATTCTTGTTCAGGGCGTCGTTGACTATGACTGAGTACAATTTCAAGACATTCCAACATACTTGGAATGTCCAAGTGCATGGATCGCTTTCCTGATTTTCAAAAGTTCATTAAAAATATTCTTCAAGAGATATGCAAATATATTCAACGGATTCTTGTTCAGGGCATGCTTGACTATGACTGTGTACAATTTCAAGACATTCCAAGATACTTTTGGGGTCTTTTTTGACGAAAAAGTTAAGTCACTGCCTAAGTGCATGGATCGCTTTCCTGATTTTCAGAAATTCTTTAAAAAAATTCCTTAAACGATATGCAAATATTTTCAACGGATTCTTGTTCAGGGCGTCGTTGACTATGACTGAGTACAATTTCAAGACATTCCAACATACTTGGAATGTCCAAGTGCATGGATCGCTTTCCTGATTTTCAAAAGTTCATTAAAAATATTCTTCAAGAGATATGCAAATATATTCAACGGATTCTTGTTCAGGGCATGCTTGACTATGACTGTGTACAATTTCAAGACATTCCAAGATACTTTTGGGGTCTTTTTTGAATAAAAAGTTAAGTCACTGCCTAAGTGCACAGACTTTCCTCATTTTCAAAAATTCATTAAAAATATTCCTTAAGAGATATGCAAATATTTTCAATTGATTCTTGTTCAGGGCGTCGTTGACTATGACTGAGTACAATTTCAAGACATTCCAACATACTTGGAATGTCCAAGTGCATGGATCGCTTTTCGGATTTTCAAAAATTCATTAAAAATATTCTTCAAGAGATATGCAAATATATTCAACGGATTCTTGTTCAGGGCATGCTTGACTATGACTGTGTACAATTTCAAGACATTCCAAGATACTTTTGGGGTCTTTTTTGACAAAAAAGTTAAGTCACTGCCTAAGTACATGGATCGCTTTCCTGATTTTCAAAAATTCATTAGAAATATTCCTTAAGCGATATGCAAATATTTTCAACGGATTCTTGTTCAGGGCGTCGTTGACTATGACTGAGTACAATTTCAAGACATTCCAACATACTTGGAATGTCCAAGTGCATGGATCGCTTTCCTGATTTTCAAAAGTTCATTAAAAATATTCTTCAAGAGATATGCAAATATATTCAACGGATTCTTGTTCAGGGCATGCTTGACTATGACTGTGTACAATTTCAAGACATTCCAAGATACCTTTGGGGTCTTTTTTGAATAAAAAGTTAAGTCACTGCCTAAGTGCACAGACTTTCATCATTTTCAAAAATTCATTAAAAATATTCCTTAAGAGATATGCAAATATTTTCAATGGATTCTTGTTCAGGGCGTCGTTGACTATGACCGAGTACAATTTCAAGATATTCCAACATACTTGGAATGTCCAAGGGCATGGATCGCTTTCCGGATTTTCAAAAATTCATTAAAAATATTCTTCAAGAGATATGCAAATATATTCAACGGATTCTTGTTCAGGGCATTCTTGACTATGACTGTGTACAATTTCAAGACATTCCAAGATACTTTTGGGGTCTTTTTTGACGAAAAAGTTAAGTCACTGCCTAAGTGCATGGATCGCTTTCCTGATTTTCAGAAATTCTTTAAAAATATTCCTTAAACGATATGCAAATATTTTCAACGGATTCTTGTTCAGGGCGTCGTTGACTATGACTGAGTACAATTTCAAGACATTCCAACATACTTGGAATGTCCAAGTGCATGGATCGCTTTCCTGATTTTCAAAAGTTCATTAAAAATATTCTTCAAGAGATATGCAAATATATTCAACGGATTCTTGTTCAGGGCATGCTTGACTATGACTGTGTACAATTTCAAGACATTCCAAGATACCTTTGGGGTCTTTTTTGAATAAAAAGTTAAGTCACTGCCTAAGTGCACAGACTTTCATCATTTTCAAAAATTCATTAAAAATATTCCTTAAGAGATATGCAAATATTTTCAATTGATTCTTGTTCAGGGCGTCGTTGACTATGACTGAGTACAATTTCAAGACATTCCAACATACTTGGAATGTCCAAGTGCATGGATCGCTTTTCGGATTTTCAAAAATTAATTAAAAATATTCTTCAAGAGATATGCAAATATATTCAACATATTCTTGTTCAGGGCATGCTTGACTATGACTGTGTACAAATTCAAGACATTCCAAGATACTTTTGGGGTCTTTTTTGACAAAAAAGTTTAGTCACTGCCTAAGTGCATGGATCGCTTTCCTGATTTTCAGAAATTCTTTAAAAATATTCCTTAAACGATATGCAAATATTTTCAACGGATTCTTGTTCAGGGCGTCGTTGACTATGACTGAGTACAATTTCAAGACATTCCAACATACTTGGAATGTCCAAGTGCATGGATCGCTTTCCTGATTTTCAAAAGTTCATTAAAAATATTCTTCAAGAGATATGCAAATATATTCAACGGATTCTTGTTCAGGGCATGCTTGACTATGACTGTGTACAATTTCAAGACATTCCAAGATACTTTTGGGGTCTTTTTTGACGAAAAAGTTAAGTCACTGCCTAAGTGCATGGATCGCTTTCCTGATTTTCAGAAATTCTTTAAAAAAATTCCTTAAACGATATGCAAATATTTTCAACGGATTCTTGTTCAGGGCGTCGTTGACTATGACTGAGTACAATTTCAAGACATTCCAACATACTTGGAATGTCCAAGTGCATGGATCGCTTTCCTGATTTTCAAAAGTTCATTAAAAATATTCTTCAAGAGATATGCAAATATATTCAACGGATTCTTGTTCAGGGCATGCTTGACTATGACTGTGTACAATTTCAAGACATTCCAAGATACTTTTGGGGTCTTTTTTGAATAAAAAGTTAAGTCACTGCCTAAGTGCACAGACTTTCCTCATTTTCAAAAATTCATTAAAAATATTCCTTAAGAGATATGCAAATATTTTCAATTGATTCTTGTTCAGGGCGTCGTTGACTATGACTGAGTACAATTTCAAGACATTCCAACATACTTGGAATGTCCAAGTGCATGGATCGCTTTCCTGATTTTCAAAAGTTCATTAAAAATATTCTTCAAGAGATATGCAAATATATTCAACGGATTCTTGTTCAGGGCATGCTTGACTATGACTGTGTACAATTTCAAGACATTCCAAGATACCTTTGGGGTCTTTTTTGGATAAAAAGTTAAGTCACTGCCTAAGTGCACAGACTTTCATCATTTTCAAAAATTCATTAAAAATATTCCTTAAGAGATATGCAAATATTTTCAATGGATTCTTGTTCAGGGCGTCGTTGACTATGACCGAGTACAATTTCAAGACATTCCAACATACTTGGAATGTCCAAGTGCATGGATCGCTTTCCTGATTTTCAAAAATTCATTAAAAATATTCTTCAAGAGATATGCAAATATATTCAACGGATTCTTGTTCAGGGCATTCTTGACTATGACTGTGTACAATTTCAAGACATTCCAAGATACTTTTGGGGTCTTTTTTGACGAAAAAGTTAAGTCACTGCCTAAGTGCATGGATCGCTTTCCTAATTTTCAGAAATTCTTTAAAAATATTCCTTAAACGATATGCAAATATTTTCAACGGATTCTTGTTCAGGGCGTCGTTGACTATGACTGAGTACAATTTCAAGACATTCCAACATACTTGGAATGTCCAAGTGCATGGATCGCTTTCCTGATTTTCAAAAGTTCATTAAAAATATTCTTCAAGAGATATGCAAATATATTCAACGGATTCTTGTTCAGGGCATGCTTGACTATGACTGTGTACAATTTCAAGACATTCCAAGATACTTTTGGGGTCTTTTTTGAATAAAAAGTTAAGTCACTGCCTAAGTGCACAGACTTTCCTCATTTTCAAAAATTCATTAAAATTTTCCTTAAGAGATATGCAAATATTTTCAATTGATTCTTGTTCAGGGCGTCGTTGACTATGACTGAGTACAATTTCAAGACATTCCAACATACTCGGAATGTCCAAGTGCATGGATCGCTTTTCGGATTTTCAAAAATTCATTAAAAATATTCTTCAAGAGATATGCAAATATATTCAACGGATTCTTGTTCAGGGCATGCTTGACTATGACTGTGTACAATTTCAAGACATTCCAAGATACTTTTGGGGTCTTTTTTGACGAAAAAGTTAAGTCACTGCCTAAGTGCATGGATCGCTTTCCTGATTTTCAGAAATTCTTTAAAAATATTCCTTAAACGATATGCAAATATTTTCAACGGATTCTTGTTCAGGGCGTCGTTGACTATGACTGAGTACAATTTCAAGACATTCCAACATACTTGGAATGTCCAAGTGCATGGATCGCTTTCCTGATTTTCAAAAGTTCATTAAAAATATTCTTCAAGAGATATGCAAATATATTCAACGGATTCTTGTTCAGGGCATGCTTGACTATGACTGTGTACAATTTCAAGACATTCCAAGATACTTTTGGGGTCTTTTTTGAATAAAAAGTTAAGTCACTGCCTAAGTGCACAGACTTTCCTCATTTTCAAAAATTCATTAAAAATATTCCTTAAGAGATATGCAAATATTTTCAAATGATTCTTGTTCAGGGCGTCGTTGACTATGACTGAGTACAATTTCAAGACATTCCAACATACTTGGAATGTCCAAGTGCATGGATCGCTTTTCGGATTTTCAAAAATTCATTAAAAATATTCTTCAAGAGATATGCAAATATATTCAACGGATTCTTGTTCAGGGCATGCTTGACTATGACTGTGTACAATTTCAAGACATTCCAAGATACTTTTGGGGTCTTTTTTGACAAAAAAGTTAAGTCACTGCCTAAGTGCATGGATCGCTTTCCTGATTTTCAAAAATTCATTAGAAATATTCCTTAAGCGATATGCAAATACTTTCAACGGATTCTTGTTCAGGGCGTCGTTGACTATGACTGAGTACAATTTCAAGACATTCCAACATACTTGGAATGTCCAAGTGCATGGATCGCTTTCCTGATTTTCAAAAGTTCATTAAAAATATTCTTCAAGAGATATGCAAATATATTCAACGGATTCTTGTTCAGGGCATGCTTGACTATGACTGTGTACAATTTCAAGACATTCCAAGATACCTGGGGTCTTTTTTGAATAAAAAGTTAAGTCACTGCCTAAGTGAAAAGACTTTCATCATTTTCAAAAATTCATTAAAAATATTCCTTAAGAGATATGCAAATATTTTCAATGGATTCTTGTTCAGGGCGTCGTTGACTATGACCGAGTACAATTTCAAGACATTCCAACATACTTGGAATGTCCAAGTGCATGGATCGCTTTCCGGATTTTCAAAAATTCATTAAAAATATTCTTCAAGAGATATGCAAATATATTCAACGGATTCTTGTTCAGGGCATTCTTGACTATGACTGTGTACAATTTCAAGACATTCCAAGATACTTTTGGGGTCTTTTTTGAAGAAAAAGTTAAGTCACTGCCTAAGTGCATGGATCGCTTTCCTGATTTTCAGAAATTCTTTAAAAATATTCCTTAAACGATATGCAAATATTTTCAACGGATTCTTGTTCAGGGCGTCGTTGGCTATGACTGAGTACAATTTCAAGACATTCCAACATACTTGGAATGTCCAAGTGCATGGATCGCTTTCCTGATTTTCAAAAGTTCATTAAAAATATTCTTCAAGAGATATGCAAATATATTCAACGGATTCTTGTTCAGGGCATGCTTGACTATGACTGTGTACAATTTCAAGACATTCCAAGATACCTTTGGGGTCTTTTTTGACGAAAAAGTTAAGTCACTGCCTAAGTGCATGGATCGCTTTCCTGATTTTCAGAAATTCTTTAAAAATATTCCTTAAACGAAATGCAAATATTTTCAACGGATTCTTGTTCAGGGCGTCGTTGACTATGACTGAGTACAATTTCAAGACATTCCAACATACTTGGAATGTCCAAGTGCATGGATCGCTTTCCTGATTTTCAAAAGTTCATTAAAAATATTCTTCAAGAGATATGCAAATATATTCAACGGATTCTTGTTCAGGGCATGCTTGACTATGACTGTGTACAATTTCAAGACATTCCAAGATACTTTTGGGGTCTTTTTTGAATAAAAAGTTAAGTCACTGCCTAAGTGCATGGATCGCTTTCCTGATTTTCAGAAATTCTTTAAAAATATTCCTTAAACGATATGCAAATATTTTCAACGGATTCTTGTTCAGGGCGTCGTTGACTATGACTGAGTACAATTTCAAGACATTCCAACATACTTGGAATGTCCAAGTGCATGGATCGCTTTCCTGATTTTCAAAAGTTCATTAAAAATATTCTTCAAGAGATATGCAAATATATTCAACGGATTCTTGTTCAGGGCATGCTTGACTATGACTGTGTACAATTTCAAGACATTCCAAGATACTTTTGGGGTCTTTTTTGAATAAAAAGTTAAGTCACTGCCTAAGTGCACAGACTTTCCTCATTTTCAAAAATTCATTAAAAATATTCCTTAAGAGATATGCAAATATTTTCAATTGATTCTTGTTCAGGGCGTCGTTGACTATGACTGAGTACAATTTCAAGACATTCCAACATACTTGGAATGTCCAAGTGCATGGATCGCTTTTCGGATTTTCAAAAATTAATTAAAAATATTCTTCAAGAGATATGCAAATATATTCAACATATTCTTGTTCAGGGCATGCTTGACTATGACTGTGTACAAATTCAAGACATTCCAAGATACTTTTGGGGTCTTTTTTGACAAAAAAGTTTAGTCACTGCCTAAGTGCATGGATCGCTTTCCTGATTTTCAGAAATTCTTTAAAAATATTCCTTAAACGATATGCAAATATTTTCAACGGATTCTTGTTCAGGGCGTCGTTGACTATGACTGAGTACAATTTCAAGACATTCCAACATACTTGGAATGTCCAAGTGCATGGATCGCTTTCCTGATTTTCAAAAGTTCATTAAAAATATTCTTCAAGAGATATGCAAATATATTCAACGGATTCTTGTTCAGGGCATGCTTGACTATGACTGTGTACAATTTCAAGACATTCCAAGATACTTTTGGGGTCTTTTTTGACGAAAAAGTTAAGTCACTGCCTAAGTGCATGGATCGCTTTCCTGATTTTCAGAAATTCTTTAAAAAAATTCCTTAAACGATATGCAAATATTTTCAACGGATTCTTGTTCAGGGCGTCGTTGACTATGACTGAGTACAATTTCAAGACATTCCAACATACTTGGAATGTCCAAGTGCATGGATCGCTTTCCTGATTTTCAAAAGTTCATTAAAAATATTCTTCAAGAGATATGCAAATATATTCAACGGATTCTTGTTCAGGGCATGCTTGACTATGACTGTGTACAATTTCAAGACATTCCAAGATACTTTTGGGGTCTTTTTTGAATAAAAAGTTAAGTCACTGCCTAAGTGCACAGACTTTCCTCATTTTCAAAAATTCATTAAAAATATTCCTTAAGAGATATGCAAATATTTTCAATTGATTCTTGTTCAGGGCGTCGTTGACTATGACTGAGTACAATTTCAAGATATTCCAACATACTTGGAATGTCCAAGGGCATGGATCGCTTTCCGGATTTTCAAAAATTCATTAAAAATATTCTTCAAGAGATATGCAAATATATTCAACGGATTCTTGTTCAGGGCATTCTTGACTATGACTGTGTACAATTTCAAGACATTCCAAGATACTTTTGGGGTCTTTTTTGACGAAAAAGTTAAGTCACTGCCTAAGTGCATGGATCGCTTTCCTGATTTTCAGAAATTCTTTAAAAATATTCCTTAAACGATATGCAAATATTTTCAACGGATTCTTGTTCAGGGCGTCGTTGACTATGACTGAGTACAATTTCAAGACATTCCAACATACTTGGAATGTCCAAGTGCATGGATCGCTTTCCTGATTTTCAAAAGTTCATTAAAAATATTCTTCAAGAGATATGCAAATATATTCAACGGATTCTTGTTCAGGGCATGCTTGACTATGACTGTGTACAATTTCAAGACATTCCAAGATACCTTTGGGGTCTTTTTTGAATAAAAAGTTAAGTCACTGCCTAAGTGCACAGACTTTCATCATTTTCAAAAATTCATTAAAAATATTCCTTAAGAGATATGCAAATATTTTCAATTGATTCTTGTTCAGGGCGTCGTTGACTATGACTGAGTACAATTTCAAGACATTCCAACATACTTGGAATGTCCAAGTGCATGGATCGCTTTTCGGATTTTCAAAAATTAATTAAAAATATTCTTCAAGAGATATGCAAATATATTCAACATATTCTTGTTCAGGGCATGCTTGACTATGACTGTGTACAAATTCAAGACATTCCAAGATACTTTTGGGGTCTTTTTTGACAAAAAAGTTTAGTCACTGCCTAAGTGCATGGATCGCTTTCCTGATTTTCAGAAATTCTTTAAAAATATTCCTTAAACGATATGCAAATATTTTCAACGGATTCTTGTTCAGGGCGTCGTTGACTATGACTGAGTACAATTTCAAGACATTCCAACATACTTGGAATGTCCAAGTGCATGGATCGCTTTCCTGATTTTCAAAAGTTCATTAAAAATATTCTTCAAGAGATATGCAAATATATTCAACGGATTCTTGTTCAGGGCATGCTTGACTATGACTGTGTACAATTTCAAGACATTCCAAGATACTTTTGGGGTCTTTTTTGACGAAAAAGTTAAGTCACTGCCTAAGTGCATGGATCGCTTTCCTGATTTTCAGAAATTCTTTAAAAAAATTCCTTAAACGATATGCAAATATTTTCAACGGATTCTTGTTCAGGGCGTCGTTGACTATGACTGAGTACAATTTCAAGACATTCCAACATACTTGGAATGTCCAAGTGCATGGATCGCTTTCCTGATTTTCAAAAGTTCATTAAAAATATTCTTCAAGAGATATGCAAATATATTCAACGGATTCTTGTTCAGGGCATGCTTGACTATGACTGTGTACAATTTCAAGACATTCCAAGATACTTTTGGGGTCTTTTTTGAATAAAAAGTTAAGTCACTGCCTAAGTGCACAGACTTTCCTCATTTTCAAAAATTCATTAAAAATATTCCTTAAGAGATATGCAAATATTTTCAATTGATTCTTGTTCAGGGCGTCGTTGACTATGACTGAGTACAATTTCAAGACATTCCAACATACTTGGAATGTCCAAGTGCATGGATCGCTTTTCGGATTTTCAAAAATTCATTAAAAATATTCTTCAAGAGATATGCAAATATATTCAACGGATTCTTGTTCAGGGCATGCTTGACTATGACTGTGTACAATTTCAAGACATTCCAAGATACTTTTGGGGTCTTTTTTGACAAAAAAGTTAAGTCACTGCCTAAGTACATGGATCGCTTTCCTGATTTTCAAAAATTCATTAGAAATATTCCTTAAGCGATATGCAAATATTTTCAACGGATTCTTGTTCAGGGCGTCGTTGACTATGACTGAGTACAATTTCAAGACATTCCAACATACTTGGAATGTCCAAGTGCATGGATCGCTTTCCTGATTTTCAAAAGTTCATTAAAAATATTCTTCAAGAGATATGCAAATATATTCAACGGATTCTTGTTCAGGGCATGCTTGACTATGACTGTGTACAATTTCAAGACATTCCAAGATACCTTTGGGGTCTTTTTTGAATAAAAAGTTAAGTCACTGCCTAAGTGCACAGACTTTCATCATTTTCAAAAATTCATTAAAAATATTCCTTAAGAGATATGCAAATATTTTCAATGGATTCTTGTTCAGGGCGTCGTTGACTATGACCGAGTACAATTTCAAGATATTCCAACATACTTGGAATGTCCAAGGGCATGGATCGCTTTCCGGATTTTCAAAAATTCATTAAAAATATTCTTCAAGAGATATGCAAATATATTCAACGGATTCTTGTTCAGGGCATTCTTGACTATGACTGTGTACAATTTCAAGACATTCCAAGATACTTTTGGGGTCTTTTTTGACGAAAAAGTTAAGTCACTGCCTAAGTGCATGGATCGCTTTCCTGATTTTCAGAAATTCTTTAAAAATATTCCTTAAACGATATGCAAATATTTTCAACGGATTCTTGTTCAGGGCGTCGTTGACTATGACTGAGTACAATTTCAAGACATTCCAACATACTTGGAATGTCCAAGTGCATGGATCGCTTTCCTGATTTTCAAAAGTTCATTAAAAATATTCTTCAAGAGATATGCAAATATATTCAACGGATTCTTGTTCAGGGCATGCTTGACTATGACTGTGTACAATTTCAAGACATTCCAAGATACCTTTGGGGTCTTTTTTGAATAAAAAGTTAAGTCACTGCCTAAGTGCACAGACTTTCATCATTTTCAAAAATTCATTAAAAATATTCCTTAAGAGATATGCAAATATTTTCAATTGATTCTTGTTCAGGGCGTCGTTGACTATGACTGAGTACAATTTCAAGACATTCCAACATACTTGGAATGTCCAAGTGCATGGATCGCTTTTCGGATTTTCAAAAATTAATTAAAAATATTCTTCAAGAGATATGCAAATATATTCAACATATTCTTGTTCAGGGCATGCTTGACTATGACTGTGTACAATTTCAAGACATTCCAAGATACTTTTGGGGTCTTTTTTGACAAAAAAGTTTAGTCACTGCCTAAGTGCATGGATCGCTTTCCTGATTTTCAGAAATTCTTTAAAAATATTCCTTAAACGATATGCAAATATTTTCAACGGATTCTTGTTCAGGGCGTCGTTGACTATGACTGAGTACAATTTCAAGACATTCCAACATACTTGGAATGTCCAAGTGCATGGATCGCTTTCCTGATTTTCAAAAGTTCATTAAAAATATTCTTCAAGAGATATGCAAATATATTCAACGGATTCTTGTTCAGGGCATGCTTGACTATGACTGTGTACAATTTCAAGACATTCCAAGATACCTTTGGGGTCTTTTTTGAATAAAAAGTTAAGTCACTGCCTCAGTGCACAGACTTTCATCATTTTCAAAAATTCATTAAAAATATTCCTTAAGAGATATGCAAATATTTTCAATGGATTCTTGTTCAGGGCGTCGTTGACTATGACCGAGTACAATTTCAAGACATTCCAACATACTTGGAATGTCCAAGTGCATGGATCGCTTTCCTGATTTTCAAAAATTCATTAAAAATATTCTTCAAGAGATATGCAAATATATTCAACGGATTCTTGTTCAGGGCATTCTTGACTATGACTGTGTACAATTTCAAGACATTCCAAGATACTTTTGGGGTCTTTTTTGAAGAAAAAGTTAAGTCACTGCCTCAGTGCATGGATCGCTTTCCTGATTTTCAGAAATTCTTTAAAAATATTCCTTAAACGATATGCAAATATTTGCAACGGATTCTTGTTCAGGGCGTCGTTGACTATGACTGAGTACAATTCCAAGACATTCCAACATACTTGGAATGTCCAAGTGCATGGATCGCTTTCCTGATTTTCAAAAGTTCATTAAAAATATTCTTCAAGAGATATGCAAATATATTCAACGGATTCTTGTTCAGGGCATGCTTGACTATGACTGTGTACAATTTCAAGACATTCCAAGATACTTTTGGGGTCTTTTTTGAATAAAAAGTTAAGTCACTGCCTAAGTGCACAGACTTTCCTCATTTTCAAAAATTCATTAAAAATATTCCTTAAGAGATATGCAAATATTTTCAATTGATTCTTGTTCAGGGCGTCGTTGACTATGACTGAGTACAATTTCAAGACATTCCAACATACTTGGAATGTCCAAGTGCATGGATCGCTTTTCGGATTTTCAAAAATTAATTAAAAATATTCTTCAAGAGATATGCAAATATATTCAACATATTCTTGTTCAGGGCATGCTTGACTATGACTGTGTACAATTTCAAGACATTCCAAGATACTTTTGGGGTCTTTTTTGACAAAAAAGTTTAGTCACTGCCTAAGTGCATGGATCGCTTTCCTGATTTTCAGAAATTCTTTAAAAATATTCCTTAAACGATATGCAAATATTTTCAACGGATTCTTGTTCAGGGCGTCGTTGACTATGACTGAGTACAATTTCAAGACATTCCAACATACTTGGAATGTCCAAGTGCATGGATCGCTTTCCTGATTTTCAAAAGTTCATTAAAAATATTCTTCAAGAGATATGCAAATATATTCAACGGATTCTTGTTCAGGGCATGCTTGACTATGACTGTGTACAATTTCAAGACATTCCAAGATACCTTTGGGGTCTTTTTTGAATAAAAAGTTAAGTCACTGCCTAAGTGCACAGACTTTCATCATTTTCAAAAATTCATTAAAAATATTCCTTAAGAGATATGCAAATATTTTCAATTGATTCTTGTTCAGGGCGTCGTTGACTATGACTGAGTACAATTTCAAGACATTCCAACATACTTGGAATGTCCAAGTGCATGGATCGCTTTTCGGATTTTCAAAAATTCATTAAAAATATTCTTCAAGAGATATGCAAATATATTCAACATATTCTTGTTCAGGGCATGCTTGACTATGACTGTGTACAATTTCAAGACATTCCAAGATACTTTTGGGGTCTTTTTTGACAAAAAAGTTTAGTCACTGCCTAAGTGCATGGATCGCTTTCCTGATTTTCAGAAATTCTTTAAAAATATTCCTTAAACGATATGCAAATATTTTCAACGGATTCTTGTTCAGGGCGTCGTTGACTATGACTGAGTACAATTTCAAGACATTCCAACATACTTGGAATGTCCAAGTGCATGGATCGCTTTCCTGATTTTCAAAAGTTCATTAAAAATATTCTTCAAGAGATATGCAAATATATTCAACGGATTCTTGTTCAGGGCATGCTTGACTATGACTGTGTACAATTTCAAGACATTCCAAGATACCTTTGGGGTCTTTTTTGAATAAAAAGTTAAGTCACTGCCTCAGTGCACAGACTTTCATCATTTTCAAAAATTCATTAAAAATATTCCTTAAGAGATATGCAAATATTTTCAATGGATTCTTGTTCAGGGCGTCGTTGACTATGACCGAGTACAATTTCAAGACATTCCAACATACTTGGAATGTCCAAGTGCATGGATCGCTTTCCGGATTTTCAAAAATTCATTAAAAATATTCTTCAAGAGATATGCAAATATATTCAACGGATTCTTGTTCAGGGCATTCTTGACTATGACTGTGTACAATTTCAAGACATTCCAAGATACTTTTGGGGTCTTTTTTGACGAAAAAGTTAAGTCACTGCCTCAGTGCATGGATCGCTTTCCTGATTTTCAGAAATTCTTTAAAAATATTCCTTAAACGATATGCAAATATTTGCAACGGATTCTTGTTCAGGGCGTCGTTGACTATGACTGAGTACAATTCCAAGACATTCCAACATACTTGGAATGTCCAAGTGCATGGATCGCTTTCCTGATTTTCAAAAGTTCATTAAAAATATTCTTCAAGAGATATGCAAATATATTCAACGGATTCTTGTTCAGGGCATGCTTGACTATGACTGTGTACAATTTCAAGACATTCCAAGATACTTTTGGGGTCTTTTTTGAATAAAAAGTTAAGTCACTGCCTAAGTGCACAGACTTTCCTCATTTTCAAAAATTCATTAAAAATATTCCTTAAGAGATATGCAAATATTTTCAATTGATTCTTGTTCAGGGCGTCGTTGACTATGACTGAGTACAATTTCAAGACATTCCAACATACTTGGAATGTCCAAGTGCATGGATCGCTTTTCGGATTTTCAAAAATTAATTAAAAATATTCTTCAAGAGATATGCAAATATATTCAACATATTCTTGTTCAGGGCATGCTTGACTATGACTGTGTACAATTTCAAGACATTCCAAGATACTTTTGGGGTCTTTTTTGACAAAAAAGTTTAGTCACTGCCTAAGTGCATGGATCGCTTTCCTGATTTTCAGAAATTCTTTAAAAATATTCCTTAAACGATATGCAAATATTTTCAATTGATTCTTGTTCAGGGCGTCGTTGACTATGACTGAGTACAATTTCAAGACATTCCAACATACTTGGAATGTCCAAGTGCATGGATCGCTTTTCGGATTTTCAAAAATTCATTAAAAATATTCTTCAAGAGATATGCAAATATATTCAACGGATTATTGTTCAGGGCATGCTTGACTATGACTGAGTACAATTTCAAGACATTCCAACATACTTGGAATGTCCAAGTGCATGGATCGCTTTCCTGATTTTCAAAAGTTCATTAAAAATATTCTTCAAGAGATATGCAAATATATTCAACGGATTCTTGTTCAGGGCATGCTTGACTATGACTGTGTACAATTTCAAGACATTCCAAGATACCTTTGGGGTCTTTTTTGAATAAAAAGTTAAGTCACGGCCTAAGTGCACAGACTTTCATCATTTTCAAAAATTCATTAAAAATATTCCTTAAGAGATATGCAAATATTTTCAATTGATTCTTGTTCAGGGCGTCGTTGACTATGACTGAGTACAATTTCAAGACATTCCAACATACTTGGAATGTCCAAGTGCATGGATCGCTTTTCGGATTTTCAAAAATTAATTAAAAATATTCTTCAAGAGATATGCAAATATATTCAACATATTCTTGTTCAGGGCATGCTTGACTATGACTGTGTACAATTTCAAGACATTCCAAGATACTTTTGGGGTCTTTTTTGACAAAAAAGTTTAGTCACTGCCTAAGTGCATGGATCGCTTTCCTGATTTTCAGAAATTCTTTAAAAATATTCCTTAAACGATATGCAAATATTTTCAACGGATTCTTGTTCAGGGCGTCGTTGACTATGACTGAGTACAATTTCAAGACATTCCAACATACTTGGAATGTCCAAGTGCATGGATCGCTTTCCTGATTTTCAAAAGTTCATTAAAAATATTCTTCAAGAGATATGCAAATATATTCAACGGATTCTTGTTCAGGGCATGCTTGACTATGACTGTGTACAATTTCAAGACATTCCAAGATACCTTTGGGGTCTTTTTTGAATAAAAAGTTAAGTCACTGCCTCAGTGCACAGACTTTCATCATTTTCAAAAATTCATTAAAAATATTCCTTAAGAGATATGCAAATATTTTCAATGGATTCTTGTTCAGGGCGTCGTTGACTATGACCGAGTACAATTTCAAGACATTCCAACATACTTGGAATGTCCAAGTGCATGGATCGCTTTCCGGATTTTCAAAAATTCATTAAAAATATTCTTCAAGAGATATGCAAATATATTCAACGGATTCTTGTTCAGGGCATTCTTGACTATGACTGTGTACAATTTCAAGACATTCCAAGATACTTTTGGGGTCTTTTTTGACGAAAAAGTTAAGTCACTGCCTCAGTGCATGGATCGCTTTCCTGATTTTCAGAAATTCTTTAAAAATATTCCTTAAACGATATGCAAATATTTGCAACGGATTCTTGTTCAGGGCGTGGTTGACTATGACTGAGTACAATTCCAAGACATTCCAACATACTTGGAATGTCCAAGTGCATGGATCGCTTTCCTGATTTTCAAAAGTTCATTAAAAATATTCTTCAAGAGATATGCAAATATATTCAACGGATTCTTGTTCAGGGCATGCTTGACTATGACTGTGTACAATTTCAAGACATTCCAAGATACCTTTGGGGTCTTTTTTGAATAAAAAGTTAAGTCACTGCCTAAGTGCACAGACTTTCATCATTTTCAAAAATTCATTAAAAATATTCCTTAAGAGATATGCAAATATTTTCAATTGATTCTTGTTCATGGCGTCGTTGACTATGACTGAGTACAATTTCAAGACATTCCAACATACTTGGAATGTCCAAGTGCATGGATCGCTTTTCGGATTTTCAAAAATTAATTAAAAATATTCTTCAAGAGATATGCAAATATATTCAACATATTCTTGTTCAGGGCATGCTTGACTATGACTGTGTACAATTTCAAGACATTCCAAGATACTTTTGGGGTCTTTTTTGACAAAAAAGTTTAGTCACTGCCTAAGTGCATGGATCGCTTTCCTGATTTTCAGAAATTCTTTAAAAATATTCCTTAAACGATATGCAAATATTTTCAACGGATTCTTGTTCAGGGCGTCGTTGACTATGACTGAGTACAATTTCAAGACATTCCAACATACTTGGAATGTCCAAGTGCATGGATCGCTTTCCTGATTTTCAAAAGTTCATTAAAAATATTCTTCAAGAGATATGCAAATATATTCAACGGATTCTTGTTCAGGGCATGCTTGACTATGACTGTGTACAATTTCAAGACATTCCAAGATACCTTTGGGGTCTTTTTTGAATAAAAAGTTAAGTCACTGCCTCAGTGCACAGACTTTCATCATTTTCAAAAATTCATTAAAAATATTCCTTAAGAGATATGCAAATATTTTCAATGGATTCTTGTTCAGGGCGTCGTTGACTATGACCGAGTACAATTTCAAGACATTCCAACATACTTGGAATGTCCAAGTGCATGGATCGCTTTCCGGATTTTCAAAAATTCATTAAAAATATTCTTCAAGAGATATGCAAATATATTCAACGGATTCTTGTTCAGGGCATTCTTGACTATGACTGTGTACAATTTCAAGACATTCCAAGATACTTTTGGGGTCTTTTTTGACGAAAAAGTTAAGTCACTGCCTCAGTGCATGGATCGCTTTCCTGATTTTCAGAAATTCTTTAAAAATATTCCTTAAACGATATGCAAATATTTGCAACGGATTCTTGTTCAGGGCGTCGTTGACTATGACTGAGTACAATTCCAAGACATTCCAACATACTTGGAATGTCCAAGTGCATGGATCGCTTTCCTGATTTTCAAAAGTTCATTAAAAATATTCTTCAAGAGATATGCAAATATATTCAACGGATTCTTGTTCAGGGCATGCTTGACTATGACTGTGTACAATTTCAAGACATTCCAAGATACTTTTGGGGTCTTTTTTGAATAAAAAGTTAAGTCACTGCCTAAGTGCACAGACTTTCCTCATTTTCAAAAATTCATTAAAAATATTCCTTAAGAGATATGCAAATATTTTCAATTGATTCTTGTTCAGGGCGTCGTTGACTATGACTGAGTACAATTTCAAGACATTCCAACATACTTGGAATGTCCAAGTGCATGGATCGCTTTTCGGATTTTCAAAAATTAATTAAAAATATTCTTCAAGAGATATGCAAATATATTCAACATATTCTTGTTCAGGGCATGCTTGACTATGACTGTGTACAATTTCAAGACATTCCAAGATACTTTTGGGGTCTTTTTTGACAAAAAAGTTTAGTCACTGCCTAAGTGCATGGATCGCTTTCCTGATTTTCAGAAATTCTTTAAAAATATTCCTTAAACGATATGCAAATATTTTCAACGGATTCTTGTTCAGGGCGTCGTTGACTATGACTGAGTACAATTTCAAGACATTCCAACATACTTGGAATGTCCAAGTGCATGGATCGCTTTCCTGATTTTCAAAAGTTCATTAAAAATATTCTTCAGGAGATATGCAAATATATTCAACGGATTCTTGTTCAGGGCATGCTTGACTATGACTGTGTACAATTTCAAGACATTCCAAGATACCTTTGGGGTCTTTTTTGAATAAAAAGTTAAGTCACTGCCTAAGTGCACAGACTTTCATCATTTTCAAAAATTCATTAAAAATATTCCTTAAGAGATATGCAAATATTTTCAATTGATTCTTGTTCAGAGCGTCGTTGACTATGACTGAGTACAATTTCAAGACATTCCAACATACTTGGAATGTCCAAGTGCATGGATCGCTTTTCGGATTTTCAAAAATTCATTAAAAATATTCTTCAAGAGATTTGCAAATATATTCAACGGATTCTTGTTCAGGGCATGCTTGACTATGACTGTGTACAATTTCAAGACATTCCAAGATACTTTTGGGGTCTTTTTTGACGAAAAAGTTAAGTCACTGCCTAAGTGCATGGATCGCTTTCCTGATTTTCAAAAATTCATTAAAAATATTCCTTAAGCGATATGCAAATATTTTCAACGGATTCTTGTTCAGGGCGTCGTTGACTATGACTGAGTACAATTTCAAGACATTCCAACATACTTGGAATGTCCAAGTGCATGGATCACTTTCCTGATTTTCAAAAGTTCATTAAAAATATTCTTCAAGAGATATGCAAATATATTCAACGGATTCTTGTTCAGGGCATGCTTGACTATGACTGTGTACAATTTCAAGACATTCCAAGATACTTTTGGGGTCTTTTTTGACGAAAAAGTTAAGTCACTGCCTAAGTGCATGGATCGCTTTCCTGATTTTCAAAAATTCATTAAAAATATTCCTTAAGCGATATGCAAATACTTTCAACGGATTCTTGTTCAGGGCGTCGTTGACTATGACTGAGTACAATTTAAAGACATTCCAACATACTTGGAATGTCCAAGTGCATGGATCGCTTTTCGGATTTTCAAAAATTCATTAAAAATATTCTTCAAGAGATATGCAAATATATTCAACGGATTCTTGTTCAGGGCATGCTTGACTATGACTGTGTACAATTTCAAGACATTCCAAGATACTTTTGGGGTCTTTTTTGACAAAAAAGTTAAGTCACTGCCTAAGTGCATGGATCGCTTTCCTGATTTTCAAAAATTCATTAAAAATATTCCTTAAGCGATATGCAAATATTTTCAACGGATTCTTGTTCAGGGCGTCGTTGACTATGACTGAGTACAATTTCAAGACATTCCAACATACTTGGAATGTCCAAGTGCATGGATCGCTTTCCTGATTTTCAAAAGTTCATTAAAAATATTCTTCAAGAGATATGCAAATATATTCAACGGATTCTTGTTCAGGGCATGCTTGACTATGACTGTGTACAATTTCAAGACATTCCAAGATACCTTTGGGGTCTTTTTTGGATAAAAAGTTAAGTCACTGCCTAAGTGCACAGACTTTCATCATTTTCAAAAATTCATTAAAAATATTCCTTAAGAGATATGCAAATATTTTCAATGGATTCTTGTTCAGGGCGTCGTTGACTATGACCGAGTACAATTTCAAGACATTCCAACATACTTGGAATGTCCAAGTGCATGGATCGCTTTCCGGATTTTCAAAAATTCATTAAAAATATTCTTCAAGAGATATGCAAATATATTCAACGGATTCTTGTTCAGGGCATGCTTGACTATGACTGTGTACAATTTCAAGACATTCCAAGATACTTTTGGGGTCTTTTTTGACAAAAAAGTTAAGTCACTGCCTAAGTGCATGGATCGCTTTCCTGATTTTGAGAAATTCTTTAAAAATATTCCTTAAACGATATGCAAATATTTTCAACGGATTCTTGTTCAGGGCGTCGTTGACTATGACTGAGTACAATTTCAAGACATTCCAACATACTTGGAATGTCCAAGTGCATGGATCGCTTTCCTGATTTTCAAAAGTTCATTAAAAATATTCTTCAAGAGATATGCAAATATATTCAACGGATTCTTGTTCAGGGCATTCTTGACTATGACTGTGTACAATTTCAAGACATTCCAAGATACTTTTGGGGTCTTTTTTGAAGAAAAAGTTAAGTCACTGCCTAAGTGCATGGATCGCTTTCCTGATTTTCAAAAATTCTTTAAAAATATTCCTTAAACGATATGCAAATATTTTCAACGGATTCTTGTTCAGGGCGTCGTTGGCTATGACTGAGTACAATTTCAAGACATTCCAACATACTTGGAATGTCCAAGTGCATGGATCGCTTTCCTGATTTTCAAAAGTTCATTAAAAATATTCTTCAAGAGATATGCAAATATATTCAACGGATTCTTGTTCAGGGCATGCTTGACTATGACTGTGTACAATTTCAAGACATTCCAAGATACCTTTGGGGTCTTTTTTGACGAAAAAGTTAAGTCACTGCCTAAGTGCATGGATCGCTTTCCTGATTTTCAGAAATTCTTTAAAAATATTCCTTAAACGAAATGCAAATATTTTCAACGGATTCTTGTTCAGGGCGTCGTTGACTATGACTGAGTACAATTTCAAGACATTCCAACATACTTGGAATGTCCAAGTGCATGAATCGCTTTCCTGATTTTCAAAAGTTCATTAAAAATATTCTTCAAGAGATATGCAAATATATTCAACGGATTCTTGTTCAGGGCATGCTTGACTATGACTGTGTACAATTTCAAGACATTCCAAGATACTTTTGGGGTCTTTTTTGAATAAAAAGTTAAGTCACTGCCTAAGTGCACAGACTTTCCTCATTTTCAAAAATTCATTAAAAATATTCCTTAAGAGATATGCAAATATTTTCAATTGATTCTTGTTCAGGGCGTCGTTGACTATGACTGAGTACAATTTCAAGACATTCCAACATACTTGGAATGTCCAAGTGCATGGATCGCTTTTCGGATTTTCAAAAATTAATTAAAAATATTCTTCAAGAGATATGCAAATATATTCAACATATTCTTGTTCAGGGCATGCTTGACTATGACTGTGTACAATTTCAAGACATTCCAAGATACTTTTGGGGTCTTTTTTGACAAAAAAGTTTAGTCACTGCCTAAGTGCATGGATCGCTTTCCTGATTTTCAGAAATTCTTTAAAAATATTCCTTAAACGATATGCAAATATTTTCAACGGATTCTTGTTCAGGGCGTCGTTGACTATGACTGAGTACAATTTCAAGACATTCCAACATACTTGGAATGTCCAAGTGCATGGATCGCTTTCCTGATTTTCAAAAGTTCATTAAAAATATTCTTCAAGAGATATGCAAATATATTCAACGGATTCTTGTTCAGGGCATGCTTGACTATGACTGTGTACAATTTCAAGACATTCCAAGATACTTTTGGGGTCTTTTTTGAATAAAAAGTTAAGTCACTGCCTAAGTGCACAGACTTTCCTCATTTTCAAAAATTCATTAAAAATATTCCTTAAGAGATATGCAAATATTTTCAATTGATTCTTGTTCAGGGCGTCGTTGACTATGACTGAGTACAATTTCAAGACATTCCAACATACTTGGAATGTCCAAGTGCATGGATCGCTTTTCGGATTTTCAAAAATTCATTAAAAATATTCTTCAAGAGATATGCAAATATATTCAACGGATTCTTGTTCAGGGCATGCTTGACTATGACTGTGTACAATTTCAAGACATTCCAAGATACTTTTGGGGTCTTTTTTGACAAAAAAGTTAAGTCACTGCCTAAGTGCATGGATCGCTTTCCTGATTTTCAAAAATTCATTAGAAATATTCCTTAAGCGATATGCAAATATTTTCAACGGATTCTTGTTCAGGGCGTCGTTGACTATGACTGAGTACAATTTCAAGACATTCCAACATACTTGGAATGTCCAAGTGCATGGATCGCTTTCCTGATTTTCAAAAGTTCATTAAAAATATTCTTCAAGAGATATGCAAATATATTCAACGGATTCTTGTTCAGGGCATGCTTGACTATGACTGTGTACAATTTCAAGACATTCCAAGATACCTTTGGGGTCTTTTTTGAATAAAAAGTTAAGTCACTGCCTCAGTGCACAGACTTTCATCATTTTCAAAAATTCATTAAAAATATTCCTTAAGAGATATGCAAATATTTTCAATGGATTCTTGTTCAGGGCGTCGTTGACTATGACCGAGTACAATTTCAAGACATTCCAACATACTTGGAATGTCCAAGTGCATGGATCGCTTTTCGGATTTTCAAAAATTCATTAAAAATATTCTTCAAGAGATATGCAAATATATTCAACGGATTCTTGTTCAGGGCATTCTTGACTATGACTGTGTACAATTTCAAGACATTCCAAGATACTTTTGGGGTCTTTTTTGACGAAAAAGTTAAGTCACTGCCTAAGTGCATGGATCGCTTTCCTGATTTTCAGAAATTCTTTAAAAATATTCCTTAAACGATATGCAAATATTTTCAACGGATTCTTGTTCAGGGCGTCGTTGACTATGACTGAGTACAATTTCAAGACATTCCAACATACTTGGAATGTCCAAGTGCATGGATCGCTTTTCGGATTTTCAAAAATTAATTAAAAATATTCTTCAAGAGATATGCAAATATATTCAACATATTCTTGTTCAGGGCATGCTTGACTATGACTGTGTACAATTTCAAGACATTCCAAGATACTTTTGGGGTCTTTTTTGACAAAAAAGTTTAGTCACTGCCTAAGTGCATGGATCGCTTTCCTGATTTTCAGAAATTCTTTAAAAATATTCCTTAAACGATATGCAAATATTTTCAACGGATTCTTGTTCAGGGCGTCGTTGACTATGACTGAGTACAATTTCAAGACATTCCAACATACTTGGAATGTCCAAGTGCATGGATCGCTTTCCTGATTTTCAAAAGTTCATTAAAAATATTCTTCAAGAGATATGCAAATATATTCAACGGATTCTTGTTCAGGGCATGCTTGACTATGACTGTGTACAATTTCAAGACATTCCAAGATACCTTTGGGGTCTTTTTTGAATAAAAAGTTAAGTCACTGCCTCAGTGCACAGACTTTCATCATTTTCAAAAATTCATTAAAAATATTCCTTAAGAGATATGCAAATATTTTCAATGGATTCTTGTTCAGGGCGTCGTTGACTATGACCGAGTACAATTTCAAGACATTCCAACATACTTGGAATGTCCAAGTGCATGGATCGTTTTCCGGATTTTCAAAAATTCATTAAAAATATTCTTCAAGAGATATGCAAATATATTCAACGGATTCTTGTTCAGGGCATTCTTGACTATGACTGTGTACAATTTCAAGACATTCCAAGATACTTTTGGGGTCTTTTTTGACGAAAAAGTTAAGTCACTGCCTAAGTGCATGGATCGCTTTCCTGATTTTCAGAAATTCTTTAAAAATATTCCTTAAACGATATGCAAATATTTGCAACGGATTCTTGTTCAGGGCGTCGTTGACTATGACTGAGTACAATTCCAAGACATTCCAACATACTTGGAATGTCCAAGTGCATGGATCGCTTTCCTGATTTTCAAAAGTTCATTAAAAATATTCTTCAAGAGATATGCAAATATATTCAACGGATTCTTGTTCAGGGCATGCTTGACTATGACTGTGTACAATTTCAAGACATTCCAAGATACTTTTGGGGTCTTTTTTGAATAAAAAGTTAAGTCACTGCCTAAGTGCACAGACTTTCCTCATTTTCAAAAATTCATTAAAAATATTCCTTAAGAGATATGCATTTATTTTCAATTGATTCTTGTTCAGGGCGTCGTTGACTATGACTGAGTACAATTTCAAGACATTCCAACATACTTGGAATGTCCAAGTGCATGGATCGCTTTTCGGATTTTCAAAAATTAATTAAAAATATTCTTCAAGAGATATGCAAATATATTCAACATATTCTTGTTCAGGGCATGCTTGACTATGACTGTGTACAATTTCAAGACATTCCAAGATACTTTTGGGGTCTTTTTTGACAAAAAAGTTTAGTCACTGCCTAAGTGCATGGATCGCTTTCCTGATTTTCAGAAATTCTTTAAAAATATTCCTTAAACGATATGCAAATATTTTCAACGGATTCTTGTTCAGGGCGTCGTTGACTATGACTGAGTACAATTTCAAGACATTCCAACATACTTGGAATGTCCAAGTGCATGGATCGCTTTCCGGATTTTCAAAAATTCATTAAAAATATTCTTCAAGAGATATGCAAATATATTCAACGGATTCTTGTTCAGGGCATTCTTGACTATGACTGTGTACAATTTCAAGACATTCCAAGATACTTTTGGGGTCTTTTTTGACGAAAAAGTTAAGTCACTGCCTAAGTGCATGGATCGCTTTCCTGATTTTCAAAAATTCATTAAAAATATTCCTTAAGCGATATGCAAATATTTTCAACGGATTCTTGTTCAGGGCGTCGTTGACTATGACCGAGTACAATTTCAAGACATTCCAACATACTTTGAATGTCCAAGTACATGGATCGCTTTCCGGATTTTCAAAAGTTCATTAAAAATATTCTTCAAGAGATATGCAAATATATTCAACGGATTCTTGTTCAGGGCATGCTTGACTATGACTGTGTACAATTTCAAGACATTCCAAGATACTTTTGGGGTCTTTTTTGAATAAAAAGTTAAGTCACTGCCTAAGTGCACAGACTTTCCTCATTTTCAAAAATTCATTAAAAATATTCCTTAAGAGATATGCAAATATTTTCAATTGATTCTTGTTCAGAGCGTCGTTGACTATGACTGAGTACAATTTCAAGACATTCCAACATACTTTGAATGTCCAAGTACATGGATCGCTTTCCTGATTTTCAAAAGTTCATTAAAAATATTCTTCAAGAGATATGCAAATATATTCAACGGATTCTTGTTCAGGGCATGCTTGACTATGACTGTGTACAATTTCAAGACATTCCAAGATACTTTTGGGGTCTTTTTTGAATAAAAAGTTAAGTCACTGCCTTAGTGCACAGACTTTCCTCATTTTCAAAAATTCATTAAAAATATTCCTTAAGAGATATGCAAATATTTTCAATTGATTCTTGTTCAGGGCGTCGTTGACTATGACTGAGTACAATTTCAAGACATTCCAACATACTTGGAATGTCCAAGTGCATGGATCGCTTTTCGGATTTTCAAAAATTCATTAAAAATATTCTTCAAGAGATATGCAAATATATTCAACGGTTTCTTGTTCAGGGCATGCTTGACTATGACTGTGTACAATTTCAAGACATTCCAAGATACTTTTGGGGTCTTTTTTGACAAAAAAGTTAAGTCACTGCCTAAGTGCATGGATTGCTTTCCTGATTTTCAAAAATTCATTAAAAATATTCCTTAAGCGATATGCAAATATTTTCAACGGATTCTTGTTCAGGGCGTCGTTGACTATGACTGAGTACAATTTCAAGACATTCCAACATACTTGGAATATCCAAGTGCATGGATCGCTTTCCGGATTTTCAAAAATTCATTAAAAATATTCTTCAAGAGATATGCAAATATATTCAACATATTCTTGTTCAGGGCATGCTTGACTATGACTGTGTACAATTTCAAGACATTCCAAGATACTTTTGGGGTCTTTTTTGACAAAAAAGTTTAGTCACTGCCTAAGTGCATGGATCGCTTTCCTGATTTTCAGAAATTCTTTAAAAATATTCCTTAAACGATATGCAAATATTTTCAACGGATTCTTGTTCAGGGCGTCGTTGACTATGACTGAGTACAATTTCAAGACATTCCAACATACTTGGAATATCCAAGTGCATGGATCGCTTTCCGGATTTTCAAAAATTCATTAAAAATATTCTTCAAGAGATATGCAAATATATTCAACATATTCTTGTTCAGGGCATGCTTGACTATGACTGTGTACAATTTCAAGACATTCCAAGATACTTTTGGGGTCTTTTTTGACAAAAAAGTTTAGTCACTGCCTAAGTGCATGGATCGCTTTCCTGATTTTCAGAAATTCTTTAAAAATATTCCTTAAACGATATGCAAATATTTTCAACGGATTCTTGTTCAGGGCGTCGTTGACTATGACTGAGTACAATTTCAAGACATTCCAACATACTTGGAATGTCCAAGTGCATGGATCGCTTTCCGGATTTTCAAAAATTCATTAAAAATATTCTTCAAGAGATATGCAAATATATTCAACGGATTCTTGTTCAGGGCATTCTTGACTATGACTGTGTACAATTTCAAGACATTCCAAGATACTTTTGGGGTCTTTTTTGACGAAAAAGTTAAGTCACTGCCTAAGTGCATGGATCGCTTTCCTGATTTTCAAAAATTCATTAAAAATATTCCTTAAGCGATATGCAAATATTTTCAACGGATTCTTGTTCAGGGCGTCGTTGACTATGACCGAGTACAATTTCAAGACATTCCAACATACTTTGAATGTCCAAGTACATGGATCGCTTTCCGGATTTTCAAAAGTTCATTAAAAATATTCTTCAAGAGATATGCAAATATATTCAACGGATTCTTGTTCAGGGCATGCTTGACTATGACTGTGTACAATTTCAAGACATTCCAAGATACTTTTGGGGTCTTTTTTGAATAAAAAGTTAAGTCACTGCCTAAGTGCACAGACTTTCCTCATTTTCAAAAATTCATTAAAAATATTCCTTAAGAGATATGCAAATATTTTCAATTGATTCTTGTTCAGAGCGTCGTTGACTATGACTGAGTACAATTTCAAGACATTCCAACATACTTTGAATGTCCAAGTACATGGATCGCTTTCCTGATTTTCAAAAGTTCATTAAAAATATTCTTCAAGAGATATGCAAATATATTCAACGGATTCTTGTTCAGGGCATGCTTGACTATGACTGTGTACAATTTCAAGACATTCCAAGATACTTTTGGGGTCTTTTTTGAATAAAAAGTTAAGTCACTGCCTTAGTGCACAGACTTTCCTCATTTTCAAAAATTCATTAAAAATATTCCTTAAGAGATATGCAAATATTTTCAATTGATTCTTGTTCAGGGCGTCGTTGACTATGACTGAGTACAATTTCAAGACATTCCAACATACTTGGAATGTCCAAGTGCATGGATCGCTTTTCGGATTTTCAAAAATTCATTAAAAATATTCTTCAAGAGATATGCAAATATATTCAACGGTTTCTTGTTCAGGGCATGCTTGACTATGACTGTGTACAATTTCAAGACATTCCAAGATACTTTTGGGGTCTTTTTTGACAAAAAAGTTAAGTCACTGCCTAAGTGCATGGATTGCTTTCCTGATTTTCAAAAATTCATTAAAAATATTCCTTAAGCGATATGCAAATATTTTCAACGGATTCTTGTTCAGGGCGTCGTTGACTATGACTGAGTACAATTTCAAGACATTCCAACATACTTGGAATATCCAAGTGCATGGATCGCTTTCCGGATTTTCAAAAATTCATTAAAAATATTCTTCAAGAGATATGCAAATATATTCAACGGATTCTTGTTCAGGGCATTCTTGACTATGACTGTGTACAATTTCAAGACATTCCAAGATACTTTTGGGGTCTTTTTTGACGAAAAAGTTAAGTCACTGCCTAAGTGCATGGATCGCTTTCCTGATTTTCAGAAATTCTTTAAAAATATTCCTTAAACGATATGCAAATATTTTCAACGGATTCTTGTTCAGGGCGTCGTTGACTATGACTGAGTACAATTTCAAGACATTCCAACATACTTGGAATGTCCAAGTGCATGGATCGCTTTCCTGATTTTCAAAAGTTCATTAAAAATATTCTTCAAGAGATATGCAAATATATTCAACGGATTCTTGTTCAGGGCATGCTTGACTATGACTGTGTACAATTTCAAGACATTCCAAGATACCTTTGGGGTCTTTTTTGAATAAAAAGTTAAGTCACTGCCTAAGTGCACAGACTTTCATCATTTTCAAAAATTCATTAAAAATATTCCTTAAGAGATATGCAAATATTTTCAATGGATTCTTGTTCAGGGCGTCGTTGACTATGACCGAGTACAATTTCAAGACATTCCAACATACTTGGAATGTCCAAGTGCATGGATCGCTTTCCGGATTTTCAAAAATTAATTAAAAATATTCTTCAAGAGATATGCAAATATATTCAACGGATTCTTGTTCAGGGCATGCTTGACTATGACTGTGTACAATTTCAAGACATTCCAAGATACTTTTGGGGTCTTTTTTGACGTAAAAGTTAAGTCACTGCCTAAGTGCATGGATCGCTTTCCTGATTTTCAAAAATTCATTAAAAATATTCCTTAAGCGATATGCAAATATTTTCAACGGATTCTTGTTCAGGGCGTCGTTGACTATGACCGAGTACAATTTCAAGACATTCCAACATACTTTGAATGTCCAAGTACATGGATCGCTTTCCGGATTTTCAAAAGTTCATTAAAAATATTCTTCAAGAGATATGCAAATATATTCAACGGATTCTTGTTCAGGGCATGCTTGACTATGACTGTGTACAATTTCAAGACATTCCAAGATACTTTTGGGGTCTTTTTTGAATAAAAAGTTAAGTCACTGCCTAAGTGCACAGACTTTCCTCATTTTCAAAAATTCATTAAAAATATTCCTTAAGAGATATGCAAATATTTTCAATTGATTCTTGTTCAGAGCGTCGTTGACTATGACTGAGTACAATTTCAAGACATTCCAACATACTTGGAATGTCCAAGTGCATGGTGCTTTTCGGATTTTCAAAAATTCATTAAAAATATTCTTCAAGAGATATGCAAATATATTCAACGGATTCTTGTTCAGGGCATGCTTGACTATGACTGTGTACAATTTCAAGACATTCCAAGATACTTTTGGGGTCTTTTTTGACGAAAAAGTTAAGTCACTGCCTAAGTGCATGGATCGCTTTCCTGATTTTCAAAAATTCATTAAAAATATTCCTTAAGCGATATGCAAATATTTTCAACGGATTCTTGTTCAGGGCGTCGTTGACTATGACCGAGTACAATTTCAAGACATTCCAACATACTTTGAATGTCCAAGTACATGGATCGCTTTCCTGATTTTCAAAAGTTCATTAAAAATATTCTTCAAGAGATATGCAAATATATTCAACGGATTCTTGTTCAGGGCATGCTTGACTATGACTGTGTACAATTTCAAGACATTCCAAGATACTTTTGGGGTCTTTTTTGAATAAAAAGTTAAGTCACTGCCGAAGTGCACAGACTTTCCTCATTTTCAAAAATTCATTAAAAATATTCCTTAAGAGATATGCAAATATTTTCAATTGATTCTTGTTCAGGGCGTCGTTGACTATGACTGAGTACAATTTCAAGACATTCCAACATACTTGGAATGTCCAAGTGCATGGATCGCTTTTCGGATTTTCAAAAATTCATTAAAAATATTCTTCAAGAGATATGCAAATATATTCAACGGATTCTTGTTCAGGGCATGCTTGACTATGACTGTGTACAATTTCAAGACATTCCAAGATACTTTTGGGGTCTTTTTTGAATAAAAAGTTAAGTCACTGCCTAAGTGCATGGATCGCTTTCCTGATTTTCAAAAATTCATTAAAAATATTCCTTAAGCGATATGCAAATATTTTCAACGGATTCTTGTTCAGGGCGTCGTTGACTATGACTGAGTACAATTTCAAGACATTCCAACATACTTGGAATGTCCAAGTGCATGGATCGCTTTCCTGATTTTCAAAAGTTCATTAAAAATATTCTTCAAGAGATATGCAAATATATTCAACGGATTCTTGTTCAGGGCATGCTTGACTATGACTGTGTACAATTTCAAGACATTCCAAGATACTTTTGGGGTCTTTTTTGAATAAAAAGTTAAGTCACTGCCTAAGTGCATGGATCGCTTTCATGATTTTCAAAAATTCATTAAAAATATTCCTTAAGAGATATGCAAATATTTTCAACGGATTCTTGTTCAGGGCGTCGTTGACTATGACTGAGTACAATTTCAAAACATTCCAACATACTTGGAATGTCCAAGTGCATGGATCGCTTTCCTGATTTTCAAAAGTTCATTAAAAATATTCTTCAAGAGATATGCAAATATATTCAACGGATTCTTGTTCAGGGCATGCTTGACTATGACTGTGTACAATTTCAAGACATTCCAAGATACCTTTGGGGTCTTTTTTGAATAAAAAGTTAAGTCACTGCCTAAGTGCACAGACTTTCATCATTTTCAAAAATTCATTAAAAATATTCCTTAAGAGATATGCAAATATTTTCAATGGATTCTTGTTCAGGGCGTCGTTGACTATGACCGAGTACAATTTCAAGACATTCCAACATACTTGGAATGTCCAAGTGCATGGATCGCTTTCCGGATTTTCAAAAATTCATTAAAAATATTCTTCAAGAGATATGCAAATATATTCAACGGATTCTTGTTCAGGGCATGCTTGACTATGACTGTGTACAATTTCAAGACATTCCAAGATACTTTTGGGGTCTTTTTTGACGAAAAAGTTAAGTCACTGCCTAAGTGCATGGATCGCTTTCCTGATTTTCAAAAATTCATTAAAAATATTCCTTAAGCGATATGCAAATATTTTCAACGGATTCTTGTTCAGGGCGTCGTTGACTATGACCGAGTACAATTTCAAGACATTCCAACATACTTTGAATGTCCAAGTACATGGATCGCTTTCCTGATTTTCAAAAGTTCATTAAAAATATTCTTCAAGAGATATGCAAATATATTCAACGGATTCTTGTTCAGGGCATGCTTGACTATGACTGTGTACAATTTCAAGACATTCCAAGATACTTTTGGGGTCTTTTTTGAATAAAAAGTTAAGTCACTGCCTAAGTGCACAGACTTTCCTCATTTTCAAAAATTCATTAAAAATATTCCTTAAGAGATATGCAAATATTTTCAATTGATTCTTGTTCAGAGCGTCGTTGACTATGACTGAGTACAATTTCAAGACATTCCAACATACTTGGAATGTCCAAGTGCATGGTGCTTTTCGGATTTTCAAAAATTCATTAAAAATATTCTTCAAGAGATATGCAAATATATTCAACGGATTCTTGTTCAGGGCATGCTTGACTATGACTGTGTACAATTTCAAGACATTCCAAGATACTTTTGGGGTCTTTTTTGACGAAAAAGTTAAGTCACTGCCTAAGTGCATGGATTGCTTTCCTGATTTTCAAAAATTCATTAAAAATATTCCTTAAGCGATATGCAAATATTTTCAACGGATTCTTGTTCAGGGCGTCGTTGACTATGACCGAGTACATTTTCAAGACATTCCAACATACTTTGAATGTCCAAGTACATGGATCGCTTTCCTGATTTTCAAAAGTTCATTAAAAATATTCTTCAAGAGATATGCAAATATATTCAACGGATTCTTGTTCAGGGCATGCTTGACTATGACTGTGTACAATTTCAAGACATTCCAAGATACCTTTGGGGTCTTTTTTGAATAAAAAGTTAAGTCACTGCCTCAGTGCACAGACTTTCATCATTTTCAAAAATTCATTAAAAATATTCCTTAAGAGATATGCAAATATTTTCAATGGATTCTTGTTCAGGGCATGCTTGACTATGACTGTGTACAATTTCAAGACATTCCAAGATACTTTTGGGGTCTTTTTTGACGAAAAAGTTAAGTCACTGCCTAAGTGCATGGATCGCTTTCCTGATTTTCAAAAATTCATTAAAAATATTCCTTAAGCGATATGCAAATATTTTCAACGGATTCTTGTTCAGGGCGTCGTTGACGATGACTGAGTACAATTTCAAAACATTCCAACATACTTGGAATGTCCAAGTGCATGGATCGCTTTCCTGATTTTCAAAAGTTCATTAAAAATATTCTTCAAGAGATATGCAAATATATTCAACGGATTCTTGTTCTGGGCATGCTTGACTATGACTGTGTACAATTTCAAGACATTCCAAGATACTTTTGGGGTCTTTTTTGAATAAAAAGTTAAGTCACTGCCTAAGTGCACAGACTTTCCTCATTTTCAAAAATTCATTAAAAATATTCCTTAAGAGATATGCAAATATTTTCAATGGATTCTTGTTCAGGGCGTTGTTGACTATGACTGAGTACAATTTCAAGACATTCCAACATACTTGGAATGTCCAAGTGCATGGATCGCTTTCCGGATTTTCAAAAATTCATTAAAAATATTCTTCAAGAGATATGCAAATATATTCAACGGATTCTTGTTCAGGGCATGCTTGACTATGACTGTGTACAATTTCAAGACATTCCAAGATACTTTTGGGGTCTTTTTTGACGAAAAAGTTAAGTCACTGCCTAAGTGCATGGATCGCTTTCCTGATTTTCAGAAATTCTTTAAAAATATTCCTTAAACGATATGCAAATATTTTCAACGGATTCTTGTTCAGGGCGTCGTTGACTATGACTGAGTACAATTTCAAGACATTCCAACATACTTGGAATGTCCAAGTGCATGGATCGCTTTCCTGATTTTCAAAAGTTCATTAAAAATATTCTTCAAGAGATATGCAAATATATTCAACGGATTCTTGTTCAGGGCATGCTTGACTATGACTGTGTACAATTTCAAGACATTCCAATTTACTTTTGGGTTTTTTTTTGAAAAAAAAGTCAAGTCACTAAGTGCATCAGGGCAAATGGATCGTTTCATTCGTCTCACCTGATATCCTGCTGTGTGATCCACGGTGTCCAAACGTTTGTTTCCAGCGACTGGACGACATGGATGAACTCCTGCAGCTTTAATTCTTTAAAAACAACCCAAAAACATCAAAAGTTAAGTCACTGCCTAAGTGCATGGATCGCTTTCCTGATTTTCAAAAATTCATTAAAAATATTCCTCAAGAGATATGCAAATATATTCAACGGATTCTTGTTCAGGGCATGCTTGACTATGACTGTGTACAATTTCAAGACATTCCAAGATACTTTTGGGGTCTTTTTTGAAAAAAAAGTCAAGTCACTAAGTGCATCAGGGCAAATGGATCGTTTCCTCCGTCTCACCTTATTTCCTGCTGTGTGATCCATGGTGTCCAAACGTTTGTTTCCAGCGACTGGGCGACATGGATGAACTCCTGCAGCTTTAATGCTTTAAAAACAAACCAAAAACATCAAAAGTTAAGTCACTGCCTAAGTGCATGGATCGCTTTCCTAATTTTCAAAAATTCATTAAAAATATTCCTTAAGAGATATGCAAATATTTTCAACGGATTCTTGTTCAGGGCGTCGTTGACTATGACTGAGTACAATTTCAAGACATTCCAACATACTTGGAATGTCCAAGTGCATGGATCGCTTTCCTGATTTTCAAAAATTCATTAAAAATATTCCTTAAGCGATATGCAAATATATTCAACGGATTCTTGTTCAGGGCATGCTTGACTATGACTGTGTACAATTTCAAGACATTCCAAGATACTTTTGGGGTCTTTTTTGAATAAAAAGTTAAGTCACTGCCTAAGTGCATGGATCGCTTTCCTGATTTTCAGAAATTCTTTAAAAATATTCCTTAAACGATATGCAAATATTTTCAACGGATTCTTGTTCAGGGCATCGTTGACTATGACTGATTACAATTTCAAGACATTCCAACATACTTGGAATGTCCAAGTGCATGGATCGCTTTCCTGATTTTCAAAAGTTCATTAAAAATATTCTTCAAGAGATATGCAAATATATTCAACGGATTCTTGTTCAGGGCATGCTTGACTATGACTGTGTACAATTTCAAGACATTCCAAGATACTTTTGGGGTCTTTTTTGACAAAAAAGTTAAGTCACTGCCTAAGTGCATGGATCGCTTTCCTGATTTTCAAAAGTTCATTAAAAATATTCTTCAAGAGATATGCAAATATATTCAACGGATTCTTGTTCAGGGCATGCTTGACTATGACTGTGTACAATTTCAAGACATTCCAAGATACCTTTGGGGTCTTTTTTGGATAAAAAGTTAAGTCACTGCCTAAGTGCACAGACTTTCATCATTTTCAAAAATTCATTAAAAATATTCCTTAAGAGATATGCAAATATTTTCAATGGATTCTTGTTCAGGGCGTCGTTGACTATGACCGAGTACAATTTCAAGACATTCCAACATACTTGGAATGTCCAAGTGCATGGATCGCTTTCCTGATTTTCAAAAGTTCATTAAAAATATTCTTCAAGAGATATGCAAATATATTCAACGGATTCTTGTTCAGGGCATGCTTGACTATGACTGTGTACAATTTCAAGACATTCCAAGATACCTTTGGGGTCTTTTTTGGATAAAAAGTTAAGTCACTGCCTAAGTGCACAGACTTTCATCATTTTCAAAAATTCATTAAAAATATTCCTCAAGAGATATGCAAATATATTCAACGGATTCTTGTTCAGGGCATGCTTGACTATGACTGTGTACAATTTCAAGACATTCCAAGATACTTTTGGGGTCTTTTTTGACAAAAAAGTTAAGTCACTGCCTCAGTGCATGGATCGCTTTCCTGATTTTCAAAAATTCATTTAAAATATTCCTGAAGCGATATGCAAATATTTTCAACGGATTCTTGTTCAGGGCGTCGTTGACTATGACTGAGTACAATTTCAAGACATTCCAACATACTTGGAATGTCCAAGTGCATGGATCGCTTTCCTGATTTTCAAAAATTCATTAAAAATATTCCTTAAGCGATATGCAAATATATTCAACGGATTCTTGTTCAGGGCATGCTTGACTATGACTGTGTACAATTTCAAGACATTCCAAGATACTTTTGGGGTCTTTTTTGAATAAAAAGTTAAGTCACTGCCTAAGTGCATGGATCGCTTTCCTGATTTTCAGAAATTCTTTAAAAATATTCCTTAAACGATATGCAAATATTTTCAACGGATTCTTGTTCAGGGCATCGTTGACTATGACTGATTACAATTTCAAGACATTCCAACATACTTGGAATGTCCAAGTGCATGGATCGCTTTCCTGATTTTCAAAAGTTCATTAAAAATATTCTTCAAGAGATATGCAAATATATTCAACGGATTCTTGTTCAGGGCATGCTTGACTATGACTGTGTACAATTTCAAGACATTCCAAGATACTTTTGGGGTCTTTTTTGACAAAAAAGTTAAGTCACTGCCTAAGTGCATGGATCGCTTTCCTGATTTTCAAAAGTTCATTAAAAATATTCTTCAAGAGATATGCAAATATATTCAACGGATTCTTGTTCAGGGCATGCTTGACTATGACTGTGTACAATTTCAAGACATTCCAAGATACCTTTGGGGTCTTTTTTGGATAAAAAGTTAAGTCACTGCCTAAGTGCACAGACTTTCATCATTTTCAAAAATTCATTAAAAATATTCCTTAAGAGATATGCAAATATTTTCAATGGATTCTTGTTCAGGGCGTCGTTGACTATGACCGAGTACAATTTCAAGACATTCCAACATACTTGGAATGTCCAAGTGCATGGATCGCTTTTCGGATTTTCAAAAATTCATTAAAAATATTCTTCAAGAGATATGCAAATATATTCAACGGATTCTTGTTCAGGGCATTCTTGACTATGACTGTGTACAATTTCAAGACATTCCAAGATACTTTTGGGGTCTTTTTTGAAGAAAAAGTTAAGTCACTGCCTAAGTGCATGGATCGCTTTCCTGATTTTCAGAAATTCTTTAAAAATATTCCTTAAACGATATGCAAATATTTTCAACGGATTCTTGTTCAGGGCGTCGTTGGCTATGACTGAGTACAATTTCAAGACATTCCAACATACTTGGAATGTCCAAGTGCATGGATCGCTTTCCTGATTTTCAAAAGTTCATTAAAAATATTCTTCAAGAGATATGCAAATATATTCAACGGATTCTTGTTCAGGGCATGCTTGACTATGACTGTGTACAATTTCAAGACATTCCAAGATACCTTTGGGGTCTTTTTTGGATAAAAAGTTAAGTCACTGCCTAAGTGCACAGACTTTCATCATTTTCAAAAATTCATTTAAAATATTCCTCAAGAGATATGCAAATATATTCAACGGATTCTTGTTCAGGGCATGCTTGACTATGACTGTGTACAATTTCAAGACATTCCAAGATACTTTTGGGGTCTTTTTTGACAAAAAAGTTAAGTCACTGCCTCAGTGCATGGATCGCTTTCCTGATTTTCAAAAATTCATTTAAAATATTCCTGAAGCGATATGCAAATATTTTCAACGGATTCTTGTTCAGGGCGTCGTTGACTATGACTGAGTACAATTTCAAGACATTCCAACATACTTGGAATGTCCAAGTGCATGGATCGCTTTCCTGATTTTCAAAAATTCATTAAAAATATTCCTTAAGCGATATGCAAATATATTCAACGGATTCTTGTTCAGGGCATGCTTGACTATGACTGTGTACAATTTCAAGACATTCCAAGATACTTTTGGGGTCTTTTTTGAATAAAAAGTTAAGTCACTGCCTAAGTGCATGGATCGCTTTCCTGATTTTCAGAAATTCTTTAAAAATATTCCTTAAACGATATGCAAATATTTTCAACGGATTCTTGTTCAGGGCATCGTTGACTATGACTGATTACAATTTCAAGACATTCCAACATACTTGGAATGTCCAAGTGCATGGATCGCTTTCCTGATTTTCAAAAGTTCATTAAAAATATTCTTCAAGAGATATGCAAATATATTCAACGGATTCTTGTTCAGGGCATGCTTGACTATGACTGTGTACAATTTCAAGACATTCCAAGATACTTTTGGGGTCTTTTTTGACAAAAAAGTTAAGTCACTGCCTAAGTGCATGGATCGCTTTCCTGATTTTCAAAAGTTCATTAAAAATATTCTTCAAGAGATATGCAAATATATTCAACGGATTCTTGTTCAGGGCATGCTTGACTATGACTGTGTACAATTTCAAGACATTCCAAGATACCTTTGGGGTCTTTTTTGGATAAAAAGTTAAGTCACTGCCTAAGTGCACAGACTTTCATCATTTTCAAAAATTCATTAAAAATATTCCTTAAGAGATATGCAAATATTTTCAATGGATTCTTGTTCAGGGCGTCGTTGACTATGACCGAGTACAATTTCAAGACATTCCAACATACTTGGAATGTCCAAGTGCATGGATCGCTTTCCTGATTTTCAAAAGTTCATTAAAAATATTCTTCAAGAGATATGCAAATATATTCAACGGATTCTTGTTCAGGGCATGCTTGACTATGACTGTGTACAATTTCAAGACATTCCAAGATACCTTTGGGGTCTTTTTTGGATAAAAAGTTAAGTCACTGCCTAAGTGCACAGACTTTCATCATTTTCAAAAATTCATTAAAAATATTCCTCAAGAGATATGCAAATATATTCAACGGATTCTTGTTCAGGGCATGCTTGACTATGACTGTGTACAATTTCAAGACATTCCAAGATACTTTTGGGGTCTTTTTTGACAAAAAAGTTAAGTCACTGCCTCAGTGCATGGATCGCTTTCCTGATTTTCAAAAATTCATTTAAAATATTCCTGAAGCGATATGCAAATATTTTCAACGGATTCTTGTTCAGGGCGTCGTTGACTATGACTGAGTACAATTTCAAGACATTCCAACATACTTGGAATGTCCAAGTGCATGGATCGCTTTCCTGATTTTCAAAAATTCATTAAAAATATTCCTTAAGCGATATGCAAATATATTCAACGGATTCTTGTTCAGGGCATGCTTGACTATGACTGTGTACAATTTCAAGACATTCCAAGATACTTTTGGGGTCTTTTTTGAATAAAAAGTTAAGTCACTGCCTAAGTGCATGGATCGCTTTCCTGATTTTCAGAAATTCTTTAAAAATATTCCTTAAACGATATGCAAATATTTTCAACGGATTCTTGTTCAGGGCATCGTTGACTATGACTGATTACAATTTCAAGACATTCCAACATACTTGGAATGTCCAAGTGCATGGATCGCTTTCCTGATTTTCAAAAGTTCATTAAAAATATTCTTCAAGAGATATGCAAATATATTCAACGGATTCTTGTTCAGGGCATGCTTGACTATGACTGTGTACAATTTCAAGACATTCCAAGATACTTTTGGGGTCTTTTTTGACAAAAAAGTTAAGTCACTGCCTAAGTGCATGGATCGCTTTCCTGATTTTCAAAAGTTCATTAAAAATATTCTTCAAGAGATATGCAAATATATTCAACGGATTCTTGTTCAGGGCATGCTTGACTATGACTGTGTACAATTTCAAGACATTCCAAGATACCTTTGGGGTCTTTTTTGGATAAAAAGTTAAGTCACTGCCTAAGTGCACAGACTTTCATCATTTTCAAAAATTCATTAAAAATATTCCTTAAGAGATATGCAAATATTTTCAATGGATTCTTGTTCAGGGCGTCGTTGACTATGACCGAGTACAATTTCAAGACATTCCAACATACTTGGAATGTCCAAGTGCATGGATCGCTTTTCGGATTTTCAAAAATTCATTAAAAATATTCTTCAAGAGATATGCAAATATATTCAACGGATTCTTGTTCAGGGCATTCTTGACTATGACTGTGTACAATTTCAAGACATTCCAAGATACTTTTGGGGTCTTTTTTGAAGAAAAAGTTAAGTCACTGCCTAAGTGCATGGATCGCTTTCCTGATTTTCAGAAATTCTTTAAAAATATTCCTTAAACGATATGCAAATATTTTCAACGGATTCTTGTTCAGGGCGTCGTTGGCTATGACTGAGTACAATTTCAAGACATTCCAACATACTTGGAATGTCCAAGTGCATGGATCGCTTTCCTGATTTTCAAAAGTTCATTAAAAATATTCTTCAAGAGATATGCAAATATATTCAACGGATTCTTGTTCAGGGCATGCTTGACTATGACTGTGTACAATTTCAAGACATTCCAAGATACCTTTGGGGTCTTTTTTGGATAAAAAGTTAAGTCACTGCCTAAGTGCACAGACTTTCATCATTTTCAAAAATTCATTAAAAATATTCCTCAAGAGATATGCAAATATATTCAACGGATTCTTGTTCAGGGCATGCTTGACTATGACTGTGTACAATTTCAAGACATTCCAAGATACTTTTGGGGTCTTTTTTGACAAAAAAGTTAAGTCACTGCCTCAGTGCATGGATCGCTTTCCTGATTTTCAAAAATTCATTTAAAATATTCCTGAAGCGATATGCAAATATTTTCAACGGATTCTTGTTCAGGGCGTCGTTGACTATGACTGAGTACAATTTCAAGACATTCCAACATACTTGGAATGTCCAAGTGCATGGATCGCTTTCCTGATTTTCAAAAATTCATTAAAAATATTCCTTAAGCGATATGCAAATATATTCAACGGATTCTTGTTCAGGGCATGCTTGACTATGACTGTGTACAATTTCAAGACATTCCAAGATACTTTTGGGGTCTTTTTTGAATAAAAAGTTAAGTCACTGCCTAAGTGCATGGATCGCTTTCCTGATTTTCAGAAATTCTTTAAAAATATTCCTTAAACGATATGCAAATATTTTCAACGGATTCTTGTTCAGGGCATCGTTGACTATGACTGATTACAATTTCAAGACATTCCAACATACTTGGAATGTCCAAGTGCATGGATCGCTTTCCTGATTTTCAAAAGTTCATTAAAAATATTCTTCAAGAGATATGCAAATATATTCAACGGATTCTTGTTCAGGGCATGCTTGACTATGACTGTGTACAATTTCAAGACATTCCAAGATACTTTTGGGGTCTTTTTTGACAAAAAAGTTAAGTCACTGCCTAAGTGCATGGATCGCTTTCCTGATTTTCAAAAGTTCATTAAAAATATTCTTCAAGAGATATGCAAATATATTCAACGGATTCTTGTTCAGGGCATGCTTGACTATGACTGTGTACAATTTCAAGACATTCCAAGATACCTTTGGGGTCTTTTTTGGATAAAAAGTTAAGTCACTGCCTAAGTGCACAGACTTTCATCATTTTCAAAAATTCATTAAAAATATTCCTTAAGAGATATGCAAATATTTTCAATGGATTCTTGTTCAGGGCGTCGTTGACTATGACCGAGTACAATTTCAAGACATTCCAACATACTTGGAATGTCCAAGTGCATGGATCGCTTTCCGGATTTTCAAAAATTCATTAAAAATATTCTTCAAGAGATATGCAAATATATTCAACGGATTCTTGTTCAGGGCACTCTTGACTATGACTGTGTACAATTTCAAGACATTCCAAGATACTTTTGGGGTCTTTTTTGACGAAAAAGTTAAGTCACTGCCTAAGTGCATGGATCGCTTTCCTGATTTTCAGAAATTCTTTAAAAATATTCCTTAAACGATATGCAAATATTTTCAACGGATTCTTGTTCAGGGCGTCGTTGACTATGACTGAGTACAATTTCAAGACATTCCAACATACTTGGAATGTCCAAGTGCATGGATCGCTTTCCTGATTTTCAAAAGTTCATTAAAAATATTCTTCAAGAGATATGCAAATATATTCAACGGATTCTTGTTCAGGGCATGCTTGACTATGACTGTGTACAATTTCAAGACATTCCAAGATACTTTTGGGGTCTTTTTTGAATAAAAAGTTAAGTCACTGCCTAAGTGCACAGACTTTCAAAAATTCATTAAAAATATTCCTTAAGAGATATGCAAATATTTTCAATGGATTCTTGTTCAGGGCGTCGTTGACTATGACCGAGTACAATTTCAAGACATTCCAACATACTTGGAATGTCCAAGTGCATGGATCACTTTCCGGATTTTCAAAAATTCATTAAAAATATTCTTCAAGAGATATGCAAATATATTCAACGGATTCTTGTTCAGGGCATTCTTGACTATGACTGTGTACAATTTCAAGACATTCCAAGATACTTTTGGGGTCTTTTTTGACGAAAAAGTTAAGTCACTGCCTAAGTGCATGGATCGCTTTCCTGATTTTCAGAAATTCTTTAAAAATATTCCTTAAACGATACGCAAATATTTTCAACGGATTCTTGTTCAGGGCGTCGTTGACTATGACTGTGTACAATTTCAAGACATTCCAAGATACTTTTGGGGTCTTTTTGAATAAAAAGTTAAGTCACTGCCTAAGTGCACAGACTTTCCTCATTTTCAAAAATTCATTAAAAATATTCCTTAAGAGATATGCAAATATTTTCAATTGATTCTTGTTCAGGGCGTCGTTGACTATGACTGAGTACAATTTCAAGACATTCCAACATACTTTGAATGTCCAAGTGCATGGATCGCTTTTCGGATTTTCAAAAATTCATTAAAAATATTCTTCAAGAGATATGCAAATATATTCAACGGATTCTTGTTCAGGGCATGCTTGACTATGACTGTGTACAATTTCAAGACATTCCAACATACTTTGAATGTCCAGGTACATGGATCGCTTTCCTGATTTTCAAAAGTTCATTAAAAATATTCTTCAAGAGATATGCAAATATATTCAACGGATTCTTGTTCAGGGCATGCTTGACTATGACTGTGTACAATTTCAAGACATTCCAAGATACGTTTGGGGTCTTTTTTGACAAAAAAGTTAAGTCACTGCCTAAGTGCATGGATCGCTTTCCTGATTTTCAAAAATTCATTAGAAATATTCCTTAAGCGATATGCAAATATTTTCAACGGATTCTTGTTCAGGGCGTCGTTGACTATGACTGAGTACAATTTCAAGACATTCCAACATACTTGGAATGTCCAAGTGCATGGATCGCTTTCCTGATTTTCAAAAGTTCATTAAAAATATTCTTCAAGAGATATGCAAATATATTCAACGGATTCTTGTTCAGGGCATGCTTGACTATGACTGTGTACAATTTCAAGACATTCCAAGATACCTTTGGGGTCTTTTTTGAATAAAAAGTTAAGTCACTGCCTAAATGCACAGACTTTCATCATTTTCAAAAATTCATTAAAAATATTCCTTAAACGATATGCAAATATTTTCAACGGATTCTTGTTCAGGGCGTCGTTGACTATGACTGAGTACAATTTCAAGACATTCCAACATACTTGGAATGTCCAAGTGCATGGATCGCTTTCCTGATTTTCAAAAGTTCATTAAAAATATTCTTCAAGAGATATGCAAATATATTCAACGGATTCTTGTTCAGGGCATGCTTGACTATGACTGTGTACAATTTCAAGACATTCCAAGATACTTTTGGGGTCTTTTTTGAATAAAAAGTTAAGTCACTGCCTAAGTGCACAGACTTTCCTCATTTTCAAAAATTCATTAAAAATATTCCTTAAGAGATATGCAAATATTTTCAATGGATTCTTGTTCAGGGCGTCGTTGACTATGACCGAGTACAATTTCAAGACATTCCAACATACTTGGAATGTCCAAGTGCATGGATCGCTTTCCGGATTTTCAAAAATTCATTAAAAATATTCTTCAAGAGATATGCAAATATATTCAACGGATTCTTGTTCAGGGCATTCTTGACTATGACTGTGTACAATTTCAAGACATTCCAAGATACTTTTGGGGTCTTTTTTGACGAAAAAGTTAAGTCACTGCCTAAGTGCATGGATCGCTTTCCTGATTTTCAGAAATTCTTTAAAAATATTCCTTAAACGATATGCAAATATTTTCAACGGATTCTTGTTCAGGGCGTCGTTGACTATGACTGAGTACAATTTCAAGACATTCCAACATACTTGGAATGTCCAAGTGCATGGATCGCTTTCCTGATTTTCAAAAGTTCATTAAAAATATTCTTCAAGAGATATGCAAATATATTCAACGGATTCTTGTTCAGGGCATGCTTGACTATGACTGTGTACAATTTCAAGACATTCCAAGATACTTTTGGGGTCTTTTTTGAATAAAAAGTTAAGTCACTGCCTAAGTGCACAGACTTTCCTCATTTTCAAAAATTCATTAAAAATATTCCTTAAGAGATATGCAAATATTTTCAATTGATTCTTGTTCAGGGCGTCGTTGACTATGACTGAGTACAATTTCAAGACATTCCAACATACTTTGAATGTCCAAGTGCATGGATCGCTTTTCGGATTTTCAAAAATTCATTAAAAATATTCTTCAAGAGATATGCAAATATATTCAACGGATTCTTGTTCAGGGCATGCTTGACTATGACTGTGTACAATTTCAAGACATTCCAACATACTTTGAATGTCCAGGTACATGGATCGCTTTCCTGATTTTCAAAAGTTCATTAAAAATATTCTTCAAGAGATATGCAAATATATTCAACGGATTCTTGTTCAGGGCATGCTTGACTATGACTGTGTACAATTTCAAGACATTCCAAGATACTTTTGGGGTCTTTTTTGAATAAAAAGTTAAGTCACTGCCTAAGTGCACAGAAATTCCTCATTTTCAAAAATTCATTAAAAATATTCCTTAAGAGATATGCAAATATTTTCAATTGATTCTTGTTCAGAGCGTCGTTGACTATGACTGAGTACAATTTCAAGACATTCCAACATACTTGGAATGTCCAAGTGCATGGATCGCTTTTCGGATTTTCAAAAATTCATTAAAAATATTCTTCAAGAGATATGCAAATATATTCAACGGATTCTTGTTCAGGGCATGCTTGACTATGACTGTGTACAATTTCAAGACATTCCAAGATACTTTTGGGGTCTTTTTTGACGAAAAAGTTAAGTCACTGCCTAAGTGCATGGATCGCTTTCCTGATTTTCAAAAATTCATTAAAAATATTCCTTAAGCGATATGCAAATATTTTCAACGGATTCTTGTTCAGGGCGTCGTTGACTATGACTGAGTACAATTTCAAGACATTCCAACATACTTGGAATGTCCAAGTGCATGGATCGCTTTCCTGATTTTCAAAAGTTCATTAAAAATATTCTTCAAGAGATATGCAAATATATTCAACGGATTCTTGTTCAGGGCATGCTTGACTATGACTGTGTACAATTTCAAGACATTCCAAGATACTTTTGGGGTCTTTTTTGACGAAAAAGTTAAGTCACTGCCTAAGTGCATGGATCGCTTTCCTGATTTTCAGAAATTCTTTAAAAATATTCCTTAAACGATATGCAAATATTTTCAACGGATTCTTGTTCAGGGCGTCGTTGACTATGACTGAGTACAATTTCAAGACATTCCAACATACTTGGAATGTCCAAGTGCATGGATCGCTTTCCTGATTTTCAAAAGTTCATTAAAAATATTCTTCAAGAGATATGCAAATATATTCAACAGATTCTTGTTCAGGGCATGCTTGACTATGACTGTGTACAATTTCAAGACATATCAAGATACTTTTGGGGTCTTTTTTGAATAAAAAGTTAAGTCACTGCCTAAGTGCACAGACTTTCCTCATTTTCAAAAATTCATTAAAAATATTCCTTAAGAGATATGCAAATATTTTCAATTGATTCTTGTTCAGGGCGTCGTTGACTATGACTGAGTACAATTTCAAGACATTCCAACATACTTGGAATGTCCAAGTGCATGGATCGCTTTTCGGATTTTCAAAAATTCATTAAAAATATTCTTCAAGAGATATGCAAATATATTCAACGGTTTCTTGTTCAGGGCATGCTTGACTATGACTGTGTACAATTTCAAGACATTCCAAGATACTTTTGGGGTCTTTTTTGACAAAAAAGTTAAGTCACTGCCTAAGTGCATGGATTGCTTTCCTGATTTTCAAAAATTCATTAAAAATATTCCTTAAGCGATATGCAAATATTTTCAACGGATTCTTGTTCAGGGCGTCGTTGACTATGACTGAGTACAATTTCAAGACATTCCAACATACTTGGAATGTCCAAGTGCATGGATCGCTTTCCGGATTTTCAAAAATTCATTTAAAATATTCTTCAAGAGATATGCAAATATATTCAACGGATTCTTGTTCAGGGCATGCTTGACTATGACTGTGTACGCTTTCAAGACATTCCAAGATACTTTTGGGGTCTTTTTTGAATAAAAAGTTAAGTCACTGCCTAAGTGCACAGACTTTCCTCATTTCCAAAAATTCATTAAAAATATTCCTTAAGAGATATGCAAATATTTTCAATGGATTCTTGTTCAGGGCGTCGTTGACTATGACCGAGTACAATTTCAAGACATTCCAACATACTTGGAATGTCCAAGTGCATGGATCGCTTTCCGGATTTTCAAAAATTCATTAAAAATATTCTTCAAGAGATATGCAAATATATTCAACGGATTCTTGTTCAGGGCATGCTTGACTATGACTGAGTACAATTTCAAGACATTCCAACATACTTTGAATGTCCAAGTGCATGGATCGCTTTTCGGATTTTCAAAAATTCATTAAAAATATTCTTCAAGAGATATGCAAATATATTCAACGGATTCTTGTTCAGGGCATGCTTGACTATGACTGTGTACAATTTCAAGACATTCCAACATACTTTGAATGTCCAGGTACATGGATCGCTTTCCTGATTTTCAAAAGTTCATTAAAAATATTCTTCAAGAGATATGCAAATATATTCAACGGATTCTTGTTCAGGGCATGCTTGACTATGACTGTGTACAATTTCAAGACATTCCAAGATACTTTTGGGGTCTTTTTTGAATAAAAAGTTAAGTCACTGCCTAAGTGCACAGAAATTCCTCATTTTCAAAAATTCATTAAAAATATTCCTTAAGAGATATGCAAATATTTTCAATTGATTCTTGTTCAGAGCGTCGTTGACTATGACTGAGTACAATTTCAAGACATTCCAACATACTTGGAATGTCCAAGTGCATGGATCGCTTTTCGGATTTTCAAAAATTCATTAAAAATATTCTTCAAGAGATATGCAAATATATTCAACGGATTCTTGTTCAGGGCATGCTTGACTATGACTGTGTACAATTTCAAGACATTCCAAGATACTTTTGGGGTCTTTTTTGACGAAAAAGTTAAGTCACTGCCTAAGTGCATGGATCGCTTTCCTGATTTTCAAAAATTCATTAAAAATATTCCTTAAGCGATATGCAAATATTTTCAACGGATTCTTGTTCAGGGCGTCGTTGACTATGACTGAGTACAATTTCAAGACATTCCAACATACTTGGAATGTCCAAGTGCATGGATCGCTTTCCTGATTTTCAAAAGTTCATTAAAAATATTCTTCAAGAGATATGCAAATATATTCAACGGATTCTTGTTCAGGGCATGCTTGACTATGACTGTGTACAATTTCAAGACATTCCAAGATACTTTTGGGGTCTTTTTTGACGAAAAAGTTAAGTCACTGCCTAAGTGCATGGATCGCTTTCCTGATTTTCAGAAATTCTTTAAAAATATTCCTTAAACGATATGCAAATATTTTCAACGGATTCTTGTTCAGGGCGTCGTTGACTATGACTGAGTACAATTTCAAGACATTCCAACATACTTGGAATGTCCAAGTGCATGGATCGCTTTCCTGATTTTCAAAAGTTCATTAAAAATATTCTTCAAGAGATATGCAAATATATTCAACAGATTCTTGTTCAGGGCATGCTTGACTATGACTGTGTACAATTTCAAGACATATCAAGATACTTTTGGGGTCTTTTTTGAATAAAAAGTTAAGTCACTGCCTAAGTGCACAGACTTTCCTCATTTTCAAAAATTCATTAAAAATATTCCTTAAGAGATATGCAAATATTTTCAATTGATTCTTGTTCAGGGCGTCGTTGACTATGACTGAGTACAATTTCAAGACATTCCAACATACTTGGAATGTCCAAGTGCATGGATCGCTTTTCGGATTTTCAAAAATTCATTAAAAATATTCTTCAAGAGATATGCAAATATATTCAACGGTTTCTTGTTCAGGGCATGCTTGACTATGACTGTGTACAATTTCAAGACATTCCAAGATACTTTTGGGGTCTTTTTTGACAAAAAAGTTAAGTCACTGCCTAAGTGCATGGATTGCTTTCCTGATTTTCAAAAATTCATTAAAAATATTCCTTAAGCGATATGCAAATATTTTCAACGGATTCTTGTTCAGGGCGTCGTTGACTATGACTGAGTACAATTTCAAGACATTCCAACATACTTGGAATGTCCAAGTGCATGGATCGCTTTCCGGATTTTCAAAAATTCATTTAAAATATTCTTCAAGAGATATGCAAATATATTCAACGGATTCTTGTTCAGGGCATGCTTGACTATGACTGTGTACGCTTTCAAGACATTCCAAGATACTTTTGGGGTCTTTTTTGAATAAAAAGTTAAGTCACTGCCTAAGTGCACAGACTTTCCTCATTTCCAAAAATTCATTAAAAATATTCCTTAAGAGATATGCAAATATTTTCAATGGATTCTTGTTCAGGGCGTCGTTGACTATGACCGAGTACAATTTCAAGACATTCCAACATACTTGGAATGTCCAAGTGCATGGATCGCTTTCCGGATTTTCAAAAATTCATTAAAAATATTCTTCAAGAGATATGCAAATATATTCAACGGATTCTTGTTCAGGGCATGCTTGACTATGACTGTGTACAATTTCAAGACATTCCAAGATACTTTTGGGGTCTTTTTTGACGAAAAAGTTAAGTCACTGCCTAAGTGCATGGATCGCTTTCCTGATTTTCAAAAATTCATTAAAAATATTCCTTAAGCGATATGCAAATATTTTCAACGGATTCTTGTTCAGGGCGTCGTTGACTATGACTGAGTACAATTTCAAGACATTCCAACATACTTGGAATGTCCAAGTGCATGGATCGCTTTCCGGATTTTCAAAAATTCATTAAAAATATTCTTCAAGAGATATGCAAATATATTCAACGGATTCTTATTCAGGGCATGCTTGACTATGACTGTGTACAATTTCAAGACATTCCAATTTACTTTTGGGGTTTTTTTTGAAAAAAAAGTCAAGTCACTAAGTGCATCAGGGCAAATGGATCGTTTCCTTCGTCTCACCTGATATCCTGCTGTGTGATCCACGGTGTCCAAACGTTTGTTTCCAGCGACTGGACGACATGGATGAACTCCTGCAGCTTTAATTCTTTAAAAACAACCCAAAAACATCAAAAGTTAAGTCACTGCCTAAGTGCATGGATCGCTTTCCTGATTTTCAAAAATTCATTAAAAATATTCCTCAAGAGATATGCAAATATATTCAACGGATTCTTGTTCAGGGCATGCTTGACTATGACTGTGTACAATTTCAAGACATTCCAACATACTTGGAATGTCCAAGTGCATGGATCGCTTTTCGGATTTTCAAAAATTCATTAAAAATATTCTTCAAGAGATATGCAAATATATTCAACGGATTCTTGTTCAGGGCATGCTTGACTATGACTGTGTACAATTTCAAGACATTCCAAGATACTTTTGGGGTCTTTTTTGAATAAAAAGTTAAGTCACTGCCTAAGTGCATGGATCGCTTTCCTGATTTTCAAAAATTCATTAAAAATATTCCTTAAGCGATATGCAAATATTTTCAACGGATTCTTGTTCAGGGCGTCGTTGAATATGACTGAGTACAATTTCAAGACATTCCAACATACTTGGAATGTCCAAGTGCATGGATCGCTTTCCTGATTTTCAAAAGTTCATTAAAAATATTCTTCAAGAGATATGCAAATATATTCAACGGATTCTTGTTCAGGGCATGCTTGACTATGACTGTGTACAATTTCAAGACATTCCAAGATACTTTTGGGGTCTTTTTTGAATAAAAAGTTAAGTCACTGCCTAAGTGCACAGACTTTCCTCATTTTCAAAAATTCATTAAAAATATTCCTTAAGAGATATGCAAATATTTTCAATTGATTCTTGTTCAGGGCGTCGTTGACTATGACTGAGTACAATTTAAAGACATTCCAACATACTTGGAATGTCCAAGTGCATGGATCGCTTTTCGGATTTTCAAAAATTCATTAAAAATATTCTTCAAGAGATATGCAAATATATTCAACGGATTCTTGTTCAGGGCATGCTTGACTATGACTGTGTACAATTTCAAGACATTCCAAGATACTTTTGGGGTCTTTTTTGACAAAAAAGTTAAGTCACTGCCTAAGTGCATGGATCGCTTTCCTGATTTTCAAAAATTCATTAAAAATATTCCTTAAGCGATATGCAAATATTTTCAACGGATTCTTGTTCAGGGCGTCGTTGACTATGACTGAGTACAATTTCAAGACATTCCAACATACTTGGAATGTCCAAGTGCATGGATCGCTTTCCTGATTTTCAAAAGTTCATTAAAAATATTCTTCAAGAGATATGCAAATATATTCAACGGATTCTTGTTCAGGGCATGCTTGACTATGACTGTGTACAATTTCAAGACATTCCAAGATACCTTTGGGGTCTTTTTTGGATAAAAAGTTAAGTCACTGCCTAAGTGCACAGACTTTCATCATTTTCAAAAATTCATTAAAAATATTCCTTAAGAGATATGCAAATATTTTCAATGGATTCTTGTTCAGGGCGTCGTTGACTATGACCGAGTACAATTTCAAGACATTCCAACATACTTGGAATGTCCAAGTGCATGGATTGCTTTCCGGATTTTCAAAAATTCATTAAAAATATTCTTCAAGAGATATGCAAATATATTCAACGGATTCTTGTTCAGGGCATGCTTGACTATGACTGTGTACAATTTCAAGACATTCCAAGATACTTTTGGGGTCTTTTTTGACGAATAAGTTAAGTCACTGCCTAAGTGCATGGATCGCTTTCCTGATTTTCAGAAATTCTTTAAAAATATTCCTTAAACGATATGCAAATATTTTCAACAGATTCTTGTTCAGGGCGTCGTTGACTATGACTGAGTACAATTTCAAGACATTCCAACATACTTGGAATGTCCAAGTGCATGGATCGCTTTCCTGATTTTCAAAAGTTCATTAAAAATATTCTTCAAGAGATATGCAAATATATTCAACGGATTCTTGTTCAGGGCATGCTTGACTATGACTGTGTACAATTTCAAGACATTCCAGGATACTTTTGGGGTCTTTTTTGAATAAAAAGTTAAGTCACTGCCTAAGTGCACAGACTTTCCTCATTTTCAAAAATTCATTAAAAATATTCCTTAAGAGATATGCAAATATTTTCAATTGATTCTTGTTCAGGGCGTCGTTGACTATGACTGAGTACAATTTCAAGACATTCCAACATACTTGGAATGTCCAAGTGCATGGATCGCTTTTCGGATTTTCAAAAGTTCATTAAAAATATTCTTCAAGAGATATGCAAATATATTCAACGGATTCTTGTTCAGGGCATGCTTGACTATGACTGTGTACAATTTCAAGACATTCCAAGATACTTTTGGGGTCTTTTTTGACGAATAAGTTAAGTCACTGCCTAAGTGCATGTATCGCTTTCCTGATTTTCAGAAATTCTTTAAAAATATTCCTTAAACGACATGCAAATATTTTCAACAGATTCTTGTTCAGGGCGTCGTTGACTATGACTGAGTACAATTTCAAGACATTCCAACATACTTGGAATGTCCAAGTGCATGGATCGCTTTCCTGATTTTCAAAAGTTCATTAAAAATATTCTTCAAGAGATATGCAAATATATTCAACGGATTCTTGTTCAGGGCATGCTTGACTATGACTGTGTACAATTTCAAGACATTCCAGGATACTTTTGGGGTCTTTTTTGAATAAAAAGTTAAGTCACTGCCTAAGTGCACAGACTTTCCTCATTTTCAAAAATTCATTAAAAATATTCCTTAAGAGATATGCAAATATTTTCAATTGATTCTTGTTCAGGGCGTCGTTGACTATGACTGAGTACAATTTCAAGACATTCCGACATACTTGGAATGTCCAAGTGCATGGATCGCTTTTCGGATTTTCAAAAATTCATTAAAAATATTCTTCAAGAGATATGCAAATATATTCAACGGATTCTTGTTCAGGGCATGCTTGACTATGACTGTGTACAATTTCAAGACATTCCAAGATACTTTTGGGGTCTTTTTTGACAAAAAAGTTAAGTCACTGCCTAAGTGCATGGATCGCTTTCCTGATTTTCAAAAATTCATTAAAAATATTCCTTAAGCGATATGCAAATATTTTCAACGGATTCTTGTTCAGGGCGTCGTTGACTATGACTGAGTACAATTTCAAGACATTCCAACATACTTGGAATGTCCAAGTGCATGGATCGCTTTCCGGATTTTCAAAAATTCATTTAAAATATTCTTCAAGAGATATGCAAATATATTCAACGGATTCTTGTTCAGGGCATGCTTGACTATGACTGTGTACGCTTTCAAGACATTCCAAGATACTTTTGGGGTCTTTTTTGAATAAAAAGTTAAGTCACTGCCTAAGTGCACAGACTTTCCTCATTTCCAAAAATTCATTAAAAATATTCCTTAAGAGATATGCAAATATTTTCAATGGATTCTTGTTCAGGGCGTCGTTGACTATGACCGAGTACAATTTCAAGACATTCCAACATACTTGGAATGTCCAAGTGCATGGATCGCTTTCCGGATTTTCAAAAATTCATTAAAAATATTCTTCAAGAGATATGCAAATATATTCAACGGATTCTTGTTCAGGGCATGCTTGACTATGACTGTGTACAATTTCAAGACATTCCAAGATACTTTTGGGGTCTTTTTTGACGAAAAAGTTAAGTCACTGCCTAAGTGCATGGATCGCTTTCCTGATTTTCAAAAATTCATTAAAAATATTCCTTAAGCGATATGCAAATATTTTCAACGGATTCTTGTTCAGGGCGTCGTTGACTATGACTGAGTACAATTTCAAGACATTCCAACATACTTGGAATGTCCAAGTGCATGGATCGCTTTCCGGATTTTCAAAAATTCATTAAAAATATTCTTCAAGAGATATGCAAATATATTCAACGGATTCTTATTCAGGGCATGCTTGACTATGACTGTGTACAATTTCAAGACATTCCAATTTACTTTTGGGGTTTTTTTTGAAAAAAAAGTCAAGTCACTAAGTGCATCAGGGCAAATGGATCGTTTCCTTCGTCTCACCTGATATCCTGCTGTGTGATCCACGGTGTCCAAACGTTTGTTTCCAGCGACTGGACGACATGGATGAACTCCTGCAGCTTTAATTCTTTAAAAACAACCCAAAAACATCAAAAGTTAAGTCACTGCCTAAGTGCATGGATCGCTTTCCTGATTTTCAAAAATTCATTAAAAATATTCCTCAAGAGATATGCAAATATATTCAACGGATTCTTGTTCAGGGCATGCTTGACTATGACTGTGTACAATTTCAAGACATTCCAACATACTTGGAATGTCCAAGTGCATGGATCGCTTTTCGGATTTTCAAAAATTCATTAAAAATATTCTTCAAGAGATATGCAAATATATTCAACGGATTCTTGTTCAGGGCATGCTTGACTATGACTGTGTACAATTTCAAGACATTCCAAGATACTTTTGGGGTCTTTTTTGAATAAAAAGTTAAGTCACTGCCTAAGTGCATGGATCGCTTTCCTGATTTTCAAAAATTCATTAAAAATATTCCTTAAGCGATATGCAAATATTTTCAACGGATTCTTGTTCAGGGCGTCGTTGAATATGACTGAGTACAATTTCAAGACATTCCAACATACTTGGAATGTCCAAGTGCATGGATCGCTTTCCTGATTTTCAAAAGTTCATTAAAAATATTCTTCAAGAGATATGCAAATATATTCAACGGATTCTTGTTCAGGGCATGCTTGACTATGACTGTGTACAATTTCAAGACATTCCAAGATACTTTTGGGGTCTTTTTTGAATAAAAAGTTAAGTCACTGCCTAAGTGCACAGACTTTCCTCATTTTCAAAAATTCATTAAAAATATTCCTTAAGAGATATGCAAATATTTTCAATTGATTCTTGTTCAGGGCGTCGTTGACTATGACTGAGTACAATTTAAAGACATTCCAACATACTTGGAATGTCCAAGTGCATGGATCGCTTTTCGGATTTTCAAAAATTCATTAAAAATATTCTTCAAGAGATATGCAAATATATTCAACGGATTCTTGTTCAGGGCATGCTTGACTATGACTGTGTACAATTTCAAGACATTCCAAGATACTTTTGGGGTCTTTTTTGACAAAAAAGTTAAGTCACTGCCTAAGTGCATGGATCGCTTTCCTGATTTTCAAAAATTCATTAAAAATATTCCTTAAGCGATATGCAAATATTTTCAACGGATTCTTGTTCAGGGCGTCGTTGACTATGACTGAGTACAATTTCAAGACATTCCAACATACTTGGAATGTCCAAGTGCATGGATCGCTTTCCTGATTTTCAAAAGTTCATTAAAAATATTCTTCAAGAGATATGCAAATATATTCAACGGATTCTTGTTCAGGGCATGCTTGACTATGACTGTGTACAATTTCAAGACATTCCAAGATACCTTTGGGGTCTTTTTTGGATAAAAAGTTAAGTCACTGCCTAAGTGCACAGACTTTCATCATTTTCAAAAATTCATTAAAAATATTCCTTAAGAGATATGCAAATATTTTCAATGGATTCTTGTTCAGGGCGTCGTTGACTATGACCGAGTACAATTTCAAGACATTCCAACATACTTGGAATGTCCAAGTGCATGGATTGCTTTCCGGATTTTCAAAAATTCATTAAAAATATTCTTCAAGAGATATGCAAATATATTCAACGGATTCTTGTTCAGGGCATGCTTGACTATGACTGTGTACAATTTCAAGACATTCCAAGATACTTTTGGGGTCTTTTTTGACGAATAAGTTAAGTCACTGCCTAAGTGCATGGATCGCTTTCCTGATTTTCAGAAATTCTTTAAAAATATTCCTTAAACGATATGCAAATATTTTCAACAGATTCTTGTTCAGGGCGTCGTTGACTATGACTGAGTACAATTTCAAGACATTCCAACATACTTGGAATGTCCAAGTGCATGGATCGCTTTCCTGATTTTCAAAAGTTCATTAAAAATATTCTTCAAGAGATATGCAAATATATTCAACGGATTCTTGTTCAGGGCATGCTTGACTATGACTGTGTACAATTTCAAGACATTCCAGGATACTTTTGGGGTCTTTTTTGAATAAAAAGTTAAGTCACTGCCTAAGTGCACAGACTTTCCTCATTTTCAAAAATTCATTAAAAATATTCCTTAAGAGATATGCAAATATTTTCAATTGATTCTTGTTCAGGGCGTCGTTGACTATGACTGAGTACAATTTCAAGACATTCCAACATACTTGGAATGTCCAAGTGCATGGATCGCTTTTCGGATTTTCAAAAGTTCATTAAAAATATTCTTCAAGAGATATGCAAATATATTCAACGGATTCTTGTTCAGGGCATGCTTGACTATGACTGTGTACAATTTCAAGACATTCCAAGATACTTTTGGGGTCTTTTTTGACGAATAAGTTAAGTCACTGCCTAAGTGCATGTATCGCTTTCCTGATTTTCAGAAATTCTTTAAAAATATTCCTTAAACGACATGCAAATATTTTCAACAGATTCTTGTTCAGGGCGTCGTTGACTATGACTGAGTACAATTTCAAGACATTCCAACATACTTGGAATGTCCAAGTGCATGGATCGCTTTCCTGATTTTCAAAAGTTCATTAAAAATATTCTTCAAGAGATATGCAAATATATTCAACGGATTCTTGTTCAGGGCATGCTTGACTATGACTGTGTACAATTTCAAGACATTCCAGGATACTTTTGGGGTCTTTTTTGAATAAAAAGTTAAGTCACTGCCTAAGTGCACAGACTTTCCTCATTTTCAAAAATTCATTAAAAATATTCCTTAAGAGATATGCAAATATTTTCAATTGATTCTTGTTCAGGGCGTCGTTGACTATGACTGAGTACAATTTCAAGACATTCCAACATACTTGGAATGTCCAAGTGCATGGATCGCTTTTCGGATTTTCAAAAATTCATTAAAAATATTCTTCAAGAGATATGCAAATATATTCAACGGATTCTTGTTCAGGGCATGCTTGACTATGACTGTGTACAATTTCAAGACATTCCAAGATACTTTTGGGGTCTTTTTTGACAAAAAAGTTAAGTCACTGCCTAAGTGCATGGATCGCTTTCCTGATTTTCAAAAATTCATTAAAAATATTCCTTAAGCGATATGCAAATATTTTCAACGGATTCTTGTTCAGGGCGTCGTTGACTATGACTGAGTACAATTTCAAGACATTCCAACATACTTGGAATGTCCAAGTGCATGGATCACTTTCCTGATTTTCAAAAGTTCATTAAAAATATTCTTCAAGAGATATGCAAATATATTCAACGGATTCTTGTTCAGGGCATGCTTGACTATGACTGTGTACAATTTCAAGACATTCCAATTTACTTTTGGGGTTTTTTTTGAAAAAAAAGTCAAGTCACTAAGTGCATCAGGGCAAATGGATCGTTTCCTTCGTCTCACCTGATATCCTGCTGTGTGATCCACGGTGTCCAAACGTTTGTTTCCAGCGACTGGACGACATGGATGAACTCCTGCAGCTTTAATTCTTTAAAAACAACCCAAAAACATCAAAAGTTAAGTCACTGCCTAAGTGCATGGATCGCTTTCCTGATTTTCAAAAATTCATTAAAAATATTCCTCAAGAGATATGCAAATATATTCAACGGATTCTTGTTCAGGGCATGCTTGACTATGACTGTGTACAATTTCAAGACATTCCAACATACTTGGAATGTCCAAGTGCATGGATCGCTTTTCGGATTTTCAAAAATTCATTAAAAATATTCTTCAAGAGATATGCAAATATATTCAACGGATTCTTGTTCAGGGCATGCTTGACTATGACTGTGTACAATTTCAAGACATTCCAAGATACTTTTGGGGTCTTTTTTGAATAAAAAGTTAAGTCACTGCCTAAGTGCATGGATCGCTTTCCTGATTTTCAAAAATTCATTAAAAATATTCCTTAAGCGATATGCAAATATTTTCAACGGATTCTTGTTCAGGGCGTCGTTGAATATGACTGAGTACAATTTCAAGACATTCCAACATACTTGGAATGTCCAAGTGCATGGATCGCTTTCCTGATTTTCAAAAGTTCATTAAAAATATTCTTCAAGAGATATGCAAATATATTCAACGGATTCTTGTTCAGGGCATGCTTGACTATGACTGTGTACAATTTCAAGACATTCCAAGATACTTTTGGGGTCTTTTTTGAATAAAAAGTTAAGTCACTGCCTAAGTGCACAGACTTTCCTCATTTTCAAAAATTCATTAAAAATATTCCTTAAGAGATATGCAAATATTTTCAATTGATTCTTGTTCAGGGCGTCGTTGACTATGACTGAGTACAATTTCAAGACATTCCAACATACTTGGAATGTCCAAGTGCATGGATCGCTTTTCGGATTTTCAAAAATTCATTAAAAATATTCTTCAAGAGATATGCAAATATATTCAACGGATTCTTGTTCAGGGCATGCTTGACTATGACTGTGTACAATTTCAAGACATTCCAAGATACTTTTGGGGTCTTTTTTGACAAAAAAGTTAAGTCACTGCCTAAGTGCATGGATCGCTTTCCTGATTTTCAAACATTCATTAAAAATATTCCTTAAGCGATATGCAAATATTTTCAACGGATTCTTGTTCAGGGCGTCGTTGACTATGACTGAGTACAATTTCAAGACATTCCAACATACTTGGAATGTCCAAGTGCATGGATCGCTTTCCTGATTTTCAAAAGTTCATTAAAAATATTCTTCAAGAGATATGCAAATATATTCAACGGATTCTTGTTCAGGGCATGCTTGACTATGACTGTGTACAATTTCAAGACATTCCAAGATACCTTTGGGGTCTTTTTTGAATAAAAAGTTAAGTCACTGCCTAAGTGCACAGACTTTCATCATTTTCAAAAATTCATGAAAAATATTCCTTAAGAGATATGCAAATATTTTCAATGGATTCTTGTTCAGGGCGTCGTTGACTATGACCGAGTACAATTTCAAGACATTCCAACATACTTGGAATGTCCAAGTGCATGGATCGCTTTCCGGATTTTCAAAAATTCATTAAAAATATTCTTCAAGAGATATGCAAATATATTCAACGGATTCTTGTTCAGGGCATGCTTGACTATGACTGTGTACAATTTCAAGACATTCCAAGATACTTTTGGGGTCTTTTTTGACGAAAAAGTTAAGTCACTGCCTAAGTGCATGGATCGCTTTCCTGATTTTCAGAAATTCTTTAAAAATATTCCTTAAACGATATGCAAATATTTCCAATTGATTCTTGTTCAGGGCGTCGTTGACTATGACTGAGTACAATTTCAAGACATTCCAACATACTTGGAATGTCCAAGTGCATGGATCGCTTTCCTGATTTTCAAAAGTTCATTAAAAATATTCTTCAAGAGATATGCAAATATATTCAACGGATTCTTGTTCAGGGCATGCTTGACTATGACTGTGTACAATTTCAAGACATTCCAAGATACTTTTGGGGTCTTTTTTGAATAAAAAGTTAAGTCACTGCCTCAGTGCACAGACTTTCCTCATTTTCAAAAATTCATTAAAAATATTCCTTAAGAGATATGCAAATATTTTCAATTGATTCTTGTTCAGGGCGTCGTTGACTATGACTGAGTACAATTTCAAGACATTCCAACATACTTGGAATGTCCAAGTGCATGGATCGCTTTTCGGATTTTCAAAAATTCATTAAAAATATTCTTCAAGAGATATGCAAATATATTCAATGGATTCTTGTTCAGGGCATGCTTGACTATGACTGTGTACAATTTCAAGACATTCCAAGATGCTTTTGGGGTCTTTTTTGACAAAAAAGTTAAGTCACTGCCTAAGTGCATGGATCGCTTTCCTGATTTTCAGAAATTCTTTAAAAATATTCCTTAAACGATATGCAAATATTTTCAACGGATTCTTGTTCAGGGCGTCGTTGACTATGACTGAGTACAATTTCAAGACATTCCAACATACTTGGAATGTCCACGTGCATGGATCGCTTTCCTGATTTTCAAAAGTTCATTAAAAATATTCTTCAAGAGATATGCAAATATATTCAACGGATTCTTGTTCAGGGCATGCTTGACTATGACTGTGTACAATTTCAAGACATTCCAAGATACCTTTGGGGTCTTTTTTGAATAAAAAGTTAAGTCACTGCCTAAGTGCACAGACTTTCATCATTTTCAAAAATTCATTAAAAATATTCCTTAAGAGATATGCAAATATTTTCAATGGATTCTTGTTCAGGGCGTCGTTGACTATGACCGAGTACAATTTCAAGACATTCCAACATACTTGGAATGTCCAAGTGCATGGATCGCTTTCCGGATTTTCAAAAATTCATTAAAAATATTCTTCAAGAGATATGCAAATATATTCAACGGATTCTTGTTCAGGGCATGCTTGACTATGACTGTGTACAATTTCAAGACATTCCAAGATACTTTTGGGGTCTTTTTCGACGAAAAAGTTAAGTCACTGCCTAAGTGCATGGATCGCTTTCCTGATTTTCAAAAATTCATTAAAAATATTCCTTAAGCGATATGCAAATATTTTCAACGGATTCTTGTTCAGGGCGTCGTTGACTATGACTGAGTACAATTTCAAGACATTCCAACATACTTTGAATGTCCAAGTACATGGATCGCTTTCCTGATTTTCAAAAGTTCATTAAAAATATTCTTCAAGAGATATGCAAATATATTCAACGGATTCTTGTTCAGGGCATGCTTGACTATGACTGTGTACAATTTCAAGATATTCCAAGATACTTTTGGGGTCTTTTTTGAATGAAAAGTTAAGTCACTGGCTTAGTGCACAGACTTTCCTCATTTTCAAAAATTCATTAAAAATATTCCTTAAGAGATATGCAAATATTTTCAATTGATTCTTGTTCAGAGCGTCGTTGACTATGACTGAGTACAATTTCAAGACATTCCAACATACTTGGAATGTCCAAGTGCATGGATCGCTTTTCGGATTTTCAAAAATTCATTAAAAATATTCTTCAAGAGATATGCAAATATATTCAACGGATTCTTGTTCAGGGCATGCTTGACTATGACTGTGTACAATTTCAAGACATTCCAAGATACTTTTGGGGTCTTTTTTGACGAAAAAGTTAAGTCACTGCCTAAGTGCATGGATCGCTTTCCTGATTTTCAAAAATTCATTAAAAATATTCCTTAAGCGATATGCAAATATTTTCAACGGATTCTTGTTCAGGGCGTCGTTGACTATGACTGAGTACAATTTCAAGACATTCCAACATACTTGGAATGTCCAAGTGCAAGGATCGCTTTCCTGATTTTCAAAAGTTCATTAAAAATATTCTTCAAGAGATATGCAAATATATTCAACGGATTCTTGTTCAGGGCATGCTTGACTATGACTGTGTACAATTTCAAGACATTCCAAGATACATTTGGGGTCTTTTTTGACGAAAAAGTTAAGTCACTGCCTAAGTGCATGGATCGCTTTCCTGATTTTCAGAAATTCTTTAAAAATATTCCTTAAACGATATGCAAATATTTTCAACGGATTCTTGTTCAGGGCGTCGTTGACTATGACTGAGTACAATTTCAAGACATTCCAACATACTTGGAATGTCCAAGTGCATGGATCGCTTTCCTGATTTTCAAAAGTTCATTAAAAATATTCTTCAAGAGATATGCAAATATATTCAACGGATTCTTGTTCAGGGCATGCTTGACTATGACTGTGTACAATTTCAAGACATTCCAAGATACTTTTGGGGTCTTTTTTGAATAAAAAGTTAAGTCACTGCCTAAGTGCACAGACTTTCCTCATTTTCAAAAATTCATTAAAAATATTCCTTAAGAGATATGCAAATATTTTCAATTGATTCTTGTTCAGGGCGTCGTTGACTATGACTGAGTACAATTTCAAGACATTCCAACATACTTGGAATGTCCAAGTGCATGGATCGCTTTTCGGATTTTCAAAAATTCATTAAAAATATTCTTCAAGAGATATGCAAATATATTCAACGGTTTCTTGTTTAGGGCATGCTTGACTATGACTGTGTACAATTTCAAGACATTCCAAGATACTTTTGGGGTCTTTTTTGACAAAAAAGTTAAGTCACTGCCTAAGTGCATGGATTGCTTTCCTGATTTTCAAAAATTCATTAAAAATATTCCTTAAGCGATATGCAAATATTTTCAACGGATTCTTGTTCAGGGCGTCGTTGACTATGACTGAGTACAATTTCAAGACATTCCAACATACTTGGAATGTCCAAGTGCATGGATCGCTTTCCGGATTTTCAAAAATTCATTAAAAATATTCTTCAAGAGATATGCAAATATATTCAACGGATTCTTGTTCAGGGCATGCTTGACTATGACTGTGTACAATTTCAAGACATTCCAAGATACTTTTGGGGTCTTTTTTGACGAAAAAGTTAAGTCACTGCCTAAGTGCATGGATCGCTTTCCTGATTTTCAAAAATTCATTAAAAATATTCCTTAAGCGATATGCAAATATTTTCAACGGATTCTTGTTCAGGGCGTCGTTGACTATGACTGAGTACAATTTCAAGACATTCCAACATACTTGGAATGTCCAAGTGCATGGATCGCTTTCCGGATTTTCAAAAATTCATTAAAAATATTCTTCAAGAGATATGCAAATATATTCAACGGATTCTTATTCAGGGCATGCTTGACTATGACTGTGTACAATTTCAAGACATTCCAATTTACTTTTGGGGTTTTTTTTGAAAAAAAGTCAAGTCACTAAGTGCATCAGGGCAAATGGATCGTTTCCTTCGTCTCACCTGATATCCTGCTGTGTGATCCACGGTGTCCAAACGTTTGTTTCCAGCGACTGGACGACATGGATGAACTCCTGCAGCTTTAATTCTTTAAAAACAACCCAAAAACATCAAAAGTTAAGTCACTGCCTAAGTGCATGGATCGCTTTCCTGATTTTCAAAAATTCATTAAAAATATTCCTCAAGAGATATGCAAATATATTCAACGGATTCTTGTTCAGGGCATGCTTGACTATGACTGTGTACAATTTCAAGACATTCCAAGATACTTTTGGGGTCTTTTTTGAATAAAAAGTTAAGTCACTGCCTAAGTGCATGGATCGCTTTCCTGATTTTCAGAAATTCTTTAAAAATATTCCTTAAACGATATGCAAATATTTTCAACGGATTCTTGTTCAGGGCGTCGTTGACTATGACTGAGTACAATTTCAAGACATTCCAACATACTTGGAATGTCCAAGTGCATGGATCGCTTTCCTGATTTTCAAAAGTTCATTAAAAATATTCTTCAAGAGATATGCAAATATATTCAACGGATTCTTGTTCAGGGCATGCTTGACTATGACTGTGTACAATTTCAAGACATTCCAAGATACCTTTGGGGTCTTTTTTGAATAAAAAGTTAAGTCACTGCCTAAGTGCACAGACTTTCATCATTTTCAAAAATTCATTAAAAATATTCCTTAAGAGATATGCAAATATTTTCAATGGATTCTTGTTCAGGGCGTCGTTGACTATGACCGAGTACAATTTCAAGACATTCCAACATACTTGGAATGTCCAAGTGCATGGATCGCTTTAAGGATTTTCAAAAATTCATTAAAAATATTCTTCAAGAGATATGCAAATATATTCAACGGATTCTTGTTCAGGGCATGCTTGACTATGACTGTGTACAATTTCAAGACATTCCAAGATACTTTTGGGGTCTTTTTTGACAAAAAAGTTAAGTCACTGCCTAAGTGCATGGATCGCTTTCCTCATTTTCAGAAATTCATTAAAAATATTCCTTAAGCGATATGCAAATATTTTCAACGGATTCTTGTTCAGGGCGTCGTTGACTATGACTGAGTACAATTTCAAGACATTCCAACATACTTGGAATGTCCAAGTGCATGGATCGCTTTCCTGATATTCAAAAGTTCATTAAAAATATTCTTCAAGAGATATGCAAATATATTCAACGGATTCTTGTTCAGGGCATGCTTGACTATGACTGTGTACAATTTCAAGACATTCCAAGATACCTTTGGGGTCTTTTTTGAATAAAAAGTTAAGTCACTGCCTAAGTGCACAGACTTTCATCATTTTCAAAAATTCATTAAAAATATTCCTTAAGAGATATGCAAATATTTTCAATGGATTCTTGTTCAGGGCGTCGTTGACTATGACCGAGTACAATTTCAAGACATTCCAACATACTTGGAATGTCCAAGTGCATGGATCGCTTTCCGGATTTTCAAAAATTCATTAAAAATATTCTTCAAGAGATATGCAAATATATTCAACGGATTCTTGTTCAGGGCATTCTTGACTATGACTGTGTACAATTTCAAGACATTCCAAGATACTTTTGGGGTCTTTTTTGACGAAAAAGTTAAGTCACTGCCTAAGTGCATGGATCGCTTTCCTGATTTTCAGAAATTCTTTAAAAATATTCCTTAAACGATATGCAAATATTTTCAACGGATTCTTGTTCAGGGCGTCGTTGACTATGACTGAGTACAATTTCAAGACATTCCAACATACTTGGAATGTCCAAGTGCATGGATCGCTTTCCTGATTTTCAAAAGTTCATTAAAAATATTCTTCAAGAGATATGCAAATATATTCAATGGATTCTTGTTCAGGGCATGCTTGACTATGACTGTGTACAATTTCAAGACATTCCAAGATACTTTTGGGGTCTTTTTTGAATAAAAAGTTAAGTCACTGCCTAAGTGCACAGACTTTCCTCATTTTCAAAAATTCATTAAATATATTCCTTAAGAGATATGCAAATATTTTCAATTGATTCTTGTTCAGGGCGTCGTTGACTATGACTGAGTACAATTTCAAGACATTCCAACATACTTGGAATGTCCAAGTGCATGGATCGCTTTTCGGATTTTCAAAAATTCATTAAAAATATTCTTCAAGAGATATGCAAATATATTCAACGGATTCTTGTTCAGGGCATGCTTGACTATGACTGTGTACAATTTCAAGACATTCCAAGATACTTTTGGGGTCTTTTTTGACAAAAAAGTTAAGTCACTGCCTAAGTGCATGGATCGCTTTCCTGATTTTCAAAAATTCATTAAAAATATTCCTTAAGCGATATGCAAATATTTTCAACGGATTCTTGTTCAGGGCGTCGTTGACTATGACTGAGTACAATTTCAAGACATTCCAACATACTTGGAATGTCCAAGTGCATGGATCGCTTTCCTGATTTTCAAAAGTTCATTAAAAATATTCTTCAAGAGATATGCAAATATATTCAACGGATTCTTGTTCAGGGCATGCTTGACTATGACTGTGTACAATTTCAAGACATTCCAAGATACCTTTGGGGTCTTTTTTGAATAAAAAGTTAAGTCACTGCCTAAGTGCACAGACTTTCATCATTTTCAAAAATTCATTAAAAATATTCCTTAAGAGATATGCAAATATTTTCAATGGATTCTTGTTCAGGGCGTCGTTGACTATGACCGAGTACAATTTCAAGACATTCCAACATACTTGGAATGTCCAAGTGCATGGATCGCTTTCCGGATTTTCAAAAATTCATTAAAAATATTCTTCAATAGATATGCAAATATATTCAACGGATTCTTGTTCAGGGCATGCTTGACTATGACTGTGTACAATTTCAAGACATTCCAAGATACTTTTGGGGTCTTTTTTGACGAAAAAGTTAAGTCACTGCCTAAGTGCATGGATCGCTTTCCTGATTTTCAGAAATTCTTTAAAAATATTCCTTAAACGATATGCAAATATTTTCAACGGATTCTTGTTCAGGGCGTCGTTGACTATGACTGAGTACAATTTCAAGACATTCCAACATACTTGGAATGTCCAAGTGCATGGATCGCTTTCCTGATTTTCAAAAGTTCATTAAAAATATTCTTCAAGAGATATGCAAATATATTCAACGGATTCTTGTTCAGGGCATGCTTGACTATGACTGTGTACAATTTCAAGACATTCCAAGATACTTTTGGGGTCTTTTTTGAATAAAAAGTTAAGTCACTGCCTAAGTGCACAGACTTTCCTCATTTTCAAAAATTCATTAAAAATATTCCTTAAGAGATATGCAAATATTTTCAATTGATTCTTGTTCAGGGCGTCGTTGACTATGACTGAGTACAATTTCAAGACATTCCAACATACTTGGAATGTCCAAGTGCATGGATCGCTTTTCGGATTTTCAAAAATTCATTAAAAATATTCTTCAAGAGATATGCAAATATATTCAACGGATTCTTGTTCAGGGCATGCTTGACTATGACTGTGTACAATTTCAAGACATTCCAAGATACTTTTGGGGTCTTTTTTGACAAAAAAGTTAAGTCACTGCCTAAGTGCATGGATCGCTTTCCTGATTTTCAAAAATTCATTAAAAATATTCCTTAAGCGATATGCAAATATTTTCAACGGATTCTTGTTCAGGGCGTCGTTGACTATGACTGAGTACAATTTCAAGACATTCCAACATACTTGGAATGTCCAAGTGCATGGATCGCTTTCCGGATTTTCAAAAATTCATTAAAAATATTCTTCAAGAGATATGCAAATATATTCAACGGATTCTTGTTCAGGGCATGCTTGACTATGACTGTGTACAATTTCAAGACATTCCAAGATACTTTTGGGGTCTTTTTTGACGAAAAAGTTAAGTCACTGCCTAAGTGCATGGATCGCTTTCCTGATTTTCAGAAATTCTTTAAAAATATTCCTTAAACGATATGCAAATATTTTCAACGGATTCTTGTTCAGGGCGTCGTTGACTATGACTGAGTACAATTTCAAGACATTCCAACATACTTGGAATGTCCAAGTGCATGGATCGCTTTCCTGATTTTCAAAAGTTCATTAAAAATATTCTTCAAGAGATATGCAAATATATTCAACGGATTCTTGTTCAGGGCATGCTTGACTATGACTGTGTACAATTTCAAGACATTCCAAGATACTTTTGGGGTCTTTTTTGAATAAAAAGTTAAGTCACTGCCTAAGTGCACAGACTTTCCTCATTTTCAAAAATTCATTAAAAATATTCCTTAAGAGATATGCAAATATTTTCAATTGATTCTTGTTCAGGGCGTCGTTGACTATGACTGAGTACAATTTCAAGACATTCCAACATACTTGGAATGTCCAAGTGCATGGATCGCTTTTCGGATTTTCAAAAATTCATTAAAAATATTCTTCAAGAGATATGCAAATATATTCAACGGATTCTTGTTCAGGGCATGCTTGACTATGACTGTGTACAATTTCAAGACATTCCAAGATACTTTTGGGGTCTTTTTTGACAAAAAAGTTAAGTCACTGCCTAAGTGCATGGATCGCTTTCCTGATTTTCAAAAATTCATTAAAAATATTCCTTAAGCGATATGCAAATATTTTCAACGGATTCTTGTTCAGGGCGTCGTTGACTATGACTGAGTACAATTTCAAGACATTCCAACATACTTGGAATGTCCAAGTGCATGGATCGCTTTCCTGATTTTCAAAAGTTCATTAAAAATATTCTTCAAGAGATATGCAAATATATTCAACGGATTCTTGTTCAGGGCATGCTTGACTATGACTGTGTACAATTTCAAGACATTCCAAGATACCTTTGGGGTCTTTTTTGAATAAAAAGTTAAGTCACTGCCTAAGTGCACAGACTTTCATCATTTTCAAAAATTCATTAAAAATATTCCTTAAGAGATATGCAAATATTTTCAATGGATTCTTGTTCAGGGCGTCGTTGACTATGACCGAGTACAATTTCAAGACATTCCAACATACTTGGAATGTCCAAGTGCATGGATCGCTTTCCGGATTTTCAAAAATTCATTAAAAATATTCTTCAAGAGATATGCAAATATATTCAACGGATTCTTGTTCAGGGCATGCTTGACTATGACTGTGTACAATTTCAAGACATTCCAAGATACTTTTGGGGTCTTTTTTGACGAAAAAGTTAAGTCACTGCCTAAGTGCATGGATCGCTTTCCTGATTTTCAGAAATTCTTTAAAAATATTCCTTAAACGATATGCAAATATTTTCAACGGATTCTTGTTCAGGGCGTCGTTGACTATGACTGAGTACAATTTCAAGACATTCCAACATACTTGGAATGTCCAAGTGCATGGATCGCTTTCCTGATTTTCAAAAGTTCATTAAAAATATTCTTCAAGAGATATGCAAATATATTCAACGGATTCTTGTTCAGGGCATGCTTGACTATGACTGTGTACAATTTCAAGACATTCCAAGATACTTTTGGGGTCTTTTTTGAATAAAAAGTTAAGTCACTGCCTAAGTGCACAAACTTTCCTCATTTTCAAAAATTCATTAAAAATATTCCTTAAGAGATATGCAAATATTTTCAATTGATTCTTGTTCAGGGCGTCGTTGACTATGACTGAGTACAATTTCAAGACATTCCAACATACTTGGAATGTCCAAGTGCATGGATCGCTTTTCGGATTTTCAAAAATTCATTAAAAATATTCTTCAAGAGATATGCAAATATATTCAACGGATTCTTGTTCAGGGCATGCTTGACTATGACTGTGTACAATTTCAAGACATTCCAAGATACTTTTGGGGTCTTTTTTGACAAAAAAGTTAAGTCACTGCCTAAGTGCATGGATCGCTTTCCTGATTTTCAAAAATTCATTAAAAATATTCCTTAAGCGATATGCAAATATTTTCAACGGATTCTTGTTCAGGGCGTCGTTGACTATGACTGAGTACAATTTCAAGACATTCCAACATACTTGGAATGTCCAAGTGCATGGATCGCTTTCCGGATTTTCAAAAATTCATTAAAAATATTCTTCAAGAGATATGCAAATATATTCAACGGATTCTTGTTCAGGGCATGCTTGACTATGACTGTGTACAATTTCAAGACATTCCAAGATACTTTTGGGGTCTTTTTTGACGAAAAAGTTAAGTCACTGCCTAAGTGCATGGATCGCTTTCCTGATTTTCAGAAATTCTTTAAAAATATTCCTTAAACGATATGCAAATATTTTCAACGGATTCTTGTTCAGGGCGTCGTTGACTATGACTGAGTACAATTTCAAGACATTCCAACATACTTGGAATGTCCAAGTGCATGGATCGCTTTCCTGATTTTCAAAAGTTCATTAAAAATATTCTTCAAGAGATATGCAAATATATTCAACGGATTCTTGTTCAGGGCATGCTTGACTATGACTGTGTACAATTTCAAGACATTCCAAGATACTTTTGGGGTCTTTTTTGAATAAAAAGTTAAGTCACTGCCTAAGTGCACAGACTTTCCTCATTTTCAAAAATTCATTAAAAATATTCCTTAAGAGATATGCAAATATTTTCAATTGATTCTTGTTCAGGGCGTCGTTGACTATGACTGAGTACAATTTCAAGACATTCCAACATACTTGGAATGTCCAAGTGCATGGATCGCTTTTCGGATTTTCAAAAATTCATTAAAAATATTCTTCAAGAGATATGCAAATATATTCAACGGATTCTTGTTCAGGGCATGCTTGACTATGACTGTGTACAATTTCAAGACATTCCAAGATACTTTTGGGGTCTTTTTTGACGAAAAAGTTAAGTCACTGCCTAAGTGCATGGATCGCTTTCCTGATTTTCAAAAATTCATTTAAAATATTCCTTAAGCGATATGCAAATATTTTCAACGGATTCTTGTTCAGGGCGTCGTTGACTATGACTGAGTACAATTTCAAGACATTCCAACATACTTGGAATGTCCAAGTGCATGGATCGCTTTCCCGATATTCAAAAGTTCATTAAAAATATTCTTCAAGAGATATGCAAATATATTCAACGGATTCTTGTTCAGGGCATGCTTGACTATGACTGTGTACAATTTCAAGACATTCCAAGATACTTTTGGGGTCTTTTTTGAATAAAAAGTTAAGTCACTGCCTAAGTGCACAGACTTTCATCATTTTCAAAAATTCATTAAAAATATTCCTTAAGAGATATGCAAATATTTTCAATTGATTCTTGTTCAAGGCGTCGTTGACTATGACTGAGTACAATTTCAAGACATTCCAAGATACTTTTGGGGTCTTTTTTGACGAAAAAGTTAAGTCACTGCCTAAGTGCATGGATCGCTTTCCTGATTTTCAAAAATTCATTAAAAATATTCCTTAAGCGATATGCAAATATTTTCAACGGATTCTTGTTCAGGGCGTCGTTGACTATGACTGAGTACAATTTCAAGACATTCCAACATACTTGGAATGTCCAAGTGCATGGATCGCTTTCCTGATTTTCAAAAGTTCATTAAAAATATTCTTCAAGAGATATGCAAATATATTCAACGGATTCTTGTTCAGGGCATGCTTGACTATGACTGTGTACAATTTCAAGACATTCCAAGATACTTTTGGGGTCTTTTTTGAATAAAAAGTTAAGTCACTGCCTAAGTGCACAGACTTTCATCATTTTCAAAAATTCATTAAAAATATTCCTTAAGAGATATGCAAATATTTTCAATTGATTCTTGTTCAGGGCGTCGTTGACTATGACTGAGTACAATTTCAAGACATTCCAACATACTTGGAATGTCCAAGTGCATGGATCGCTTTTCGGATTTTCAAAAATTCATTAAAAATATTCTTCAAGAGATATGCAAATATATTCAACGGATTCTTGTTCAGGGCATGCTTGACTATGACTGTGTACAATTTCAAGACATTCCAAGATACTTTTGGGGTCTTTTTTGACGAAAAAGTTAAGTCACTGCCTAAGTGCATGGATCGCTTTCCTGATTTTCAAAAATTCATTTAAAATATTCCTTAAGCGATATGCAAATATTTTCAACGGATTCTTGTTCAGGGCGTCGTTGACTATGACTGAGTACAATTTCAAGACATTCCAACATACTTGGAATGTCCAAGTGCATGGATCGCTTTCCCGATATTCAAAAGTTCATTAAAAATATTCTTCAAGAGATATGCAAATATATTCAACGGATTCTTGTTCAGGGCATGCTTGACTATGACTGTGTACAATTTCAAGACATTCCAAGATACTTTTGGGGTCTTTTTTGAATAAAAAGTTAAGTCACTGCCTAAGTGCACAGACTTTCATCATTTTCAAAAATTCATTAAAAATATTCCTTAAGAGATATGCAAATATTTTCAATTGATTCTTGTTCAAGGCGTCGTTGACTATGACTGAGTACAATTTCAAGACATTCCAAGATACTTTTGGGGTCTTTTTTGACGAAAAAGTTAAGTCACTGCCTAAGTGCATGGATCGCTTTCCTGATTTTCAAAAATTCATTAAAAATATTCCTTAAGCGATATGCAAATATTTTCAACGGATTCTTGTTCAGGGCGTCGTTGACTATGACTGAGTACAATTTCAAGACATTCCAACATACTTGGAATGTCCAAGTGCATGGATCGCTTTCCTGATTTTCAAAAGTTCATTAAAAATATTCTTCAAGAGATATGCAAATATATTCAACGGATTCTTGTTCAGGGCATGCTTGACTATGACTGTGTACAATTTCAAGACATTCCAAGATACTTTTGGGGTCTTTTTTGAATAAAAAGTTAAGTCACTGCCTAAGTGCACAGACTTTCATCATTTTCAAAAATTCATTAAAAATATTCCTTAAGAGATATGCAAATATTTTCAATTGATTCTTGTTCAGGGCGTCGTTGACTATGACTGAGTACAATTTCAAGACATTCCAACATACTTGGAATGTCCAAGTGCATGGATCGCTTTTCGGATTTTCAAAAATTCATTAAAAATATTCTTCAAGAGATATGCAAATATATTCAACGGATTCTTGTTCAGGGCATGCTTGACTATGACTGTGTACAATTTCAAGACATTCCAAGATACTTTTGGGGTCTTTTTTGACAAAAAAGTTAAGTCACTGCCTAAGTGCATGGATCGCTTTCCTGATTTTCAAAAATTCATTAAAAATATTCCTTAAGCGATATGCAAATATTTTCAACGGATTCTTGTTCAGGGCGTCGTTGACTATGACTGAGTACAATTTCAAGACATTCCAACATACTTGGAATGTCCAAGTGCATGGATCGCTTTCCTGATTTTCAAAAGTTCATTAAAAATATTCTTCAAGAGATATGCAAATATATTCAACGGATTCTTGTTCAGGGCATGCTTGACTATGACTGTGTACAATTTCAAGACATTCCAAGATACTTTTGGGGTCTTTTTTGAATAAAAAGTTAAGTCACTGCCTAAGTGCACAGACTTTCATCATTTTCAAAAATTCATTAAAAATATTCCTTAAGAGATATGCAAATATTTTCAATTGATTCTTGTTCAGGGCGTCGTTGACTATGACTGAGTACAATTTCAAGACATTCCAACATACTTGGAATGTCCAAGTGCATGGATCGCTTTTCGGATTTTCAAAAATTCATTAAAAATATTCTTCAAGAGATATGCAAATATATTCAACGGATTCTTGTTCAAGGCATGCTTGACTATGACTGTGTACAATTTCAAGACATTCCAAGATACTTTTGGGGTCTTTTTTGACAAAAAAGTTAAGTCACTGCCTAAGTGCATGGATCGCTTTCCTGATTTTCAAAAATTCATTAAAAATATTCCTTAAGCGATATGCAAATATTTTCAACGGATTCTTGTTCAGGGCGTCGTTGACTATGACTGAGTACAATTTCAAGACATTCCAACATACTTGGAATGTCCAAGTGCATGGATCGCTTTCCTGATTTTCAAAAGTTCATTAAAAATATTCTTCAAGAGATATGCAAATATATTCAACGGATTCTTGTTCAGGGCATGCTTGACTATGACTGTGTACAATTTCAAGACATTCCAAGATACTTTTGGGGTCTTTTTTGAATAAAAAGTTAAGTCACTGCCTCAGTGCACAGACTTTACTCATTTTCAAAAATTCATTAAAAATATTCCTTAAGAGATATGCAAATATTTTCAATTGATTCTTGTTCAAGGCGTCGTTGACTATGACTGAGTACAATTTCAAGACATTCCAACATACTTGGAATGTCCAAGTGCATGGATTGCTTTTCGGATTTTCAAAAATTCATTAAAAATATTCTTCAAGAGATATGCAAATATATTCAACGGATTCTTGTTCAGGGCATGCTTGACTATGACTGTGTACAATTTCAAGACATTCCAAGATACTTTTGGGGTCTTTTTTGACAAAAAAGTTAAGTCACTGCCTAAGTGCATGGATCGCTTTCCTGATTTTCAAAAATTCATTAAAAATATTCCTTAAGCGATATGCAAATATTTTCAACGGATTCTTGTTCAGGGCGTCGTTGACTATGACTGAGTACAATTTCAAGACATTCCAACATACTTGGAATGTCCAAGTGCATGGATCGCTTTCCTGATTTTCAAAAGTTCATTAAAAATATTCTTCAAGAGATATGCAAATATATTCAACGGATTCTTGTTCAGGGCATGCTTGACTATGACTGTGTACAATTTCAAGACATTCCAAGATACTTTTGGGGTCTTTTTTGAATAAAAAGTTAAGTCACTGCCTAAGTGCACAGACTTTCCTCATTTTCAAAAATTCATTAAAAATATTCCTTAAGAGATATGCAAATATTTTCAATTGATTCTTGTTCAGGGCGTCGTTGACTATGACTGAGTACAATTTCAAGACATTCCAACATACTTGGAATGTCCAAGTGCATGGATCGCTTTTCGGATTTTCAAAAATTAATTAAAGATATTCTTCAAGAGATATGCAAATATATTCAACGGATTCTTGTTCAGGGCATGCTTGACTATGACTGTGTACAATTTCAAGACATTCCAAGATACTTTTGGGGTCTTTTTTGACGAAAAAGTTAAGTCACTGCCTAAGTGCATGGATCGCTTTCCTGATTTTCAAAAATTCATTAAAAATATTCCTTAAGCGATATGCAAATATTTTCAACGGATTCTTGTTCAGGGCGTCGTTGACTATGACTGAGTACAATTTCAAGACATTCCAACATACTTGGAATGTCCAAGTGCATGGATCGCTTTCCGGATTTTCAAAAATTCATTAAAAATATTCTTCAAGAGATATGCAAATATATTCAACGGATTCTTATTCAGGGCATGCTTGACTATGACTGTGTACAATTTCAAGACATTCCAATTTACTTTTGGGGTTTTTTTTGAAAAAAAAGTCAAGTCACTAAGTGCATCAGGGCAAATGGATCGTTTCCTTCGTCTCACCTGATATCCTGCTGTGTGATCCACGGTGTCCAAACGTTTGTTTTCAGCGACTGGGCGACATGGATGAACTCCTGCAGCTTTAATGCTTTAAAAACAAACCAAAAACATCAAAAGTTAAGTCACTGCCTAAGTGCATGGATCGCTTTCCTAATTTTCAAAAATTCATTAAAAATATTCCTTAAGAGATATGCAAATATTTTCAATTGATTCTTGTTCAGGGCGTCGTTGACTATGACTGAGTACAATTTCAAGACATTCCAACATACTTGGAATGTCCAAGTGCATGGATCGCTTTTCGGATTTTCAAAAATTCATTAAAAATATTCTTCAAGAGATATGCACATATATTCAACGGATTCTTGTTCAGGGCATGCTTGACTATGACTGTGTACAATTTCAAGACATTCCAGGATACTTTTGGGGTCTTTTTTGAATAAAAAGTTAAGTCACTGCCTAAGTGCATGGATCGCTTTCCTGATTTTCAAAAATTCATTAAAAATATTCCTTAAGCGATATGCAAATATTTTCAACGGATTCTTGTTCAGGGCGTCGTTGACTATGACTGAGTACAATTTCAAAACATTCCAACATACTTGGAATGTCCAAGTGCATGGATCGCTTTCCTGATTTTCAAAAGTTCATTAAAAATATTCTTCAAGAGATATGCAAATATATTCAACGGATTCTTGTTCAGGGCATGCTTGACTATGACTGTGTACAATTTCAAGACATTCCAAGATACTTTTGGGGTCTTTTTTGAATAAAAAGTTAAGTCACTGCCTAAGTGCACAGACTTTCCTCATTTTCAAAAATTCATTAAAAATATTCCTTAAGAGATATGCAAATATTTTCAATTGATTCTTGTTCAGGGCGTCGTTGACTATGACTGAGTACAATTTAAAGACATTCCAACATACTTGGAATGTCCAAGTGCATGGATCGCTTTTCGGATTTTCAAAAATTCATTAAAAATATTCTTCAAGAGATATGCAAATATATTCAACGGATTCTTGTTCAGGGCATGCTTGACTATGACTGTGTACAATTTCAAGACATTCCAAGATACTTTTGGGGTCTTTTTTGACAAAAAAGTTAAGTCACTGCCTAAGTGCATGGATCGCTTTCCTGATTTTCAAAAATTCATTAAAAATATTCCTTAAGAGATATGCAAATATTTTCAACGGATTCTTGTTCAGGGCGTCGTTGACTATGACTGAGTACAATTTCAAGACATTCCAACATACTTGGAATGTCCAAGTGCATGGATCGCTTTTCGGATTTTCAAAAATTCATTAAAAATATTCTTCAAGAGATATGCAAATATATTCAACGGATTCTTGTTCAGGGCATGCTTGACTATGACTGTGTACAATTTCAAGACATTCCAAGATACCTTTGGGGTCTTTTTTGAATAAAAAGTTAAGTCACTGCCTAAGTGCACAGACTTTCATCATTTTCAAAAATTCATTAAAAATATTCCTTAAGAGATATGCAAATATTTTCAATGGATTCTTGTTCAGGGCGTCGTTGACTATGACTGAGTACAATTTCAAGACATTCCAACATACTTGGAATGTCCAAGTGCATGGATCGCTTTCCGGATTTTCAAAAATTCATTAAAAATATTCTTCAAGAGATATGCAAATATATTCAACGGATTCTTGTTCAGGGCATGCTTGACTATGACTGTGTACAATTTCAAGACATTCCAAGATACTTTTGGGGTCTTTTTTGACGAAAAAGTTAAGTCACTGCCTAAGTGGATGGATCGCTTTCCTGATTTTCAGAAATTCTTTAAAAATATTCCTTAAACGATATGCAAATATTTTCAACGGATTCTTGTTCAGGGCGTCGTTGACTATGACTGAGTACAATTTCAAGACATTCCAACATACTTGGAATGTCCAAGTGCATGGATCGCTTTCCTGATTTTCAAAAGTTCATTAAAAATATTCTTCAAGAGATATGCAAATATATTCAACGGATTCTTGTTCAGGGCATGCTTGACTATGACTGTGTACAATTTCAAGACATTCCAAGATACTTTTGGGGTCTTTTTTGAATAAAAAGTTAAGTCACTGCCTAAGTGCACAGACTTTCCTCATTTTCAAAAATTCATTAAACATATTCCTTAAGAGATATGCAAATATTTTCAATTGATTCTTGTTCAGGGCGTCGTTGACTATGACTGAGTACAATTTCAAGACATTCCAACATACTTGGAATGTCCAAGTGCATGGATCGCTTTTCGGATTTTCAAAAATTCATTAAAAATATTCTTCAAGAGATATGCAAATATATTCAACGGATTCTTGTTCAGGGCATGCTTGACTATGACTGTGTACAATTTCAAGACATTCCAAGATACTTTTGGGGTCTTTTTTGACAAAAAAGTTAAGTCACTGCCTAAGTGCATGGATCGCTTTTCTGATTTTCAAAAATTCATTAAAAATATTCCTTAAGCGATATGCAAATATTTTCAACGGATTCTTGTTCAGGGCGTCGTTGACTATGACTGAGTACAATTTCAAAACATTCCAACATACTTGGAATGTCCAAGTGCATGGATCGCTTTCCTGATTTTCAAAAGTTCATTAAAAATATTCTTCAAGAGATATGCAAATATATTCAACGGATTCTTGTTCAGGGCATGCTTGACTATGACTGTGTACAATTTCAAGACATTCCAAGATACTTTTGGGGTCTTTTTTGAATAAAAAGTTAAGTCACTGCCTAAGTGCACAGACTTTCCTCATTTTCAAAAATTCATTAAAAATATTCCTTAAGAGATATGCAAATATTTTCAATGGATTCTTGTTCAGGGCGTTGTTGACTATGACTGAGTACAATTTCAAGACATTCCAACATACTTGGAATGTCCAAGTGCATGGATCGCTTTCCGGATTTTCAAAAATTCATTAAAAATATTCTTCAAGAGATATGCAAATATATTCATCGGATTCTTGTTCAGGGCATGCTTGACTATGACTGTGTGCAATTTCAAGACATTCCAAGATACTTTTGGGGTCTTTTTTGACGAAAAAGTTAAGTCACTGCCTAAGTGCATGGATCGCTTTCCTGATTTTCAGAAATTCTTTAAAAATATTCCTTAAACGATATGCAAATATTTTCAACGGATTCTTGTTCAGGGCGTCGTTGACTATGACTGAGTACAATTTCAAGACATTCCAACATACTTGGAATGTCCAAGTGCATGGATCGCTTTCCTGATTTTCAAAAGTTCATTAAAAATATTCTTCAAGAGATATGCAAATATATTCAACGGATTCTTGTTCAGGGCATGCTAGACTATGACTGTGTACAATTTCAAGACATTCCAAGATACTTTTGGGGTCTTTTTTGAATAAAAAGTTAAGTCACTGCCTAAGTGCACAGACTTTCCTCATTTTCAAAAATTCATTAAAAATATTCCTTAAGAGATATGCAAATATTTTCAATTGATTCTTGTTCAGGGCGTCGTTGACTATGACTGAGTACAATTTAAAGACATTCCAACATACTTGGAATGTCCAAGTGCATGGATCGCTTTTCGGATTTTCAAAAATTCATTAAAAATATTCTTCAAGAGATATGCAAATATATTCAACGGATTCTTGTTCAGGGCATGCTTGACTATGACTGTGTACAATTTCAAGACATTCCAAGATACTTTTGGGGTCTTTTTTGACAAAAAAGTTAAGTCACTGCCTAAGTGCATGGATCGCTTTCCTGATTTTCAAAAATTCATTAAAAATATTCCTTAAGCGATATGCAAATATTTTCAAGGGATTCTTGTTCAGGGCGTCGTTGACTATGACTGAGTACAATTTCAAGACATTCCAACATACTTGGAATGTCCAAGTGCATGGATCGCTTTCCTGATTTTCAAAAGTTCATTAAAAATATTCTTCAAGAGATATGCAAATATATTCAACGGATTCTTGTTCAGGGCATGCTTGACTATGACTGTGTACAATTTCAAGACATTCCAAGATACCTTTGGGGTCTTTTTTGGATAAAAAGTTAAGTCACTGCCTAAGTGCACAGACTTTCATCATTTTCAAAAATTCATTAAAAATATTCCTTAAGAGATATGCAAATATTTTCAATGGATTCTTGTTCAGGGCGTCGTTGACTATGACCGAGTACAATTTCAAGACATTCCAACATACTTGGAATGTCCAAGTGCATGGATCGCTTTTCGGATTTTCAAAAATTCATTAAAAATATTCTTCAAGAGATATGCAAATATATTCAACGGATTCTTGTTCAGGGCATGCTTGACTATGACTGTGTACAATTTCAAGACATTCCAAGATACTTTTGGGGTCTTTTTTGACGAAAAAGTTAAGTCACTGCCTAAGTGCATGGATCGCTTTCCTGATTTTCAGAAATTCTTTAAAAATATTCCTTAAACGATATGCAAATATTTTCAACGGATTCTTGTTCAGGGCGTCGTTGACTATGACTGAGTACAATTTCAAGACATTCCAACATACTTGGAATTTCCAAGTGCATGGATCGCTTTCCTGATTTTCAAAAGTTCATTAAAAATATTCTTCAAGAGATATGCAAATATATTCAACGGATTCTTGTTCAGGGCATGCTTGACTATGACTGTGTACAATTTCAAGACATTCCAGGATACTTTTGGGGTCTTTTTTGAATAAAAAGTTAAGTCACTGCCTAAGTGCACAGACTTTCCTCATTTTCAAAAATTCATTAAAAATATTCCTTAAGAGATATGCAAATATTTTCAATTGATTCTTGTTCAGGGCGTCGTTGACTATGACTGAGTACAATTTCAAGACATTCCAACATACTTGGAATGTCCAAGTGCATGGATCGCTTTTCGGATTTTCAAAAATTCATTAAAAATATTCTTCAAGAGATATGCAAATATATTCAACGGATTCTTGTTCAGGGCATGCTTGACTATGACTGTGTACAATTTCAAGACATTCCAAGATACTTTTGGGGTCTTTTTTGACAAAAAAGTTAAGTCACTGCCTAAGTGCATGGATCGCTTTTCTGATTTTCAAAAATTCATTAAAAATATTCCTTAAGCGATATGCAAATATTTTCAACGGATTCTTGTTCAGGGCGTCGTTGACTATGACTGAGTACAATTTCAAAACATTCCAACATACTTGGAATGTCCAAGTGCATGGATCGCTTTCCGGATTTTCAAAAATTCATTAAAAATATTCTTCAAGAGATATGCAAATATATTCAACGGATTCTTGTTCAGGGCATTCTTGACTATGACTGTGTACAATTTCAAGACATTCCAAGATACTTTTGGGGTCTTTTTTGACGAAAAAGTTAAGTCACTGCCTAAGTGCATGGATCGCTTTCCTGATTTTCAGAAATTCTTTAAAAATATTCCTTAAACGATATGCAAATATTTTCAACGGATTCTTGTTCAGGGCGTCGTTGACTATGACTGAGTACAATTTCAAGACATTCCAACATACTTGGAATGTCCAAGTGCATGGATCGCTTTCCTGATTTTCAAAAGTTCATTAAAAATATTCTTCAAGAGATATGCAAATATATTCAACGGATTCTTGTTCAGGGCATGCTTGACTATGACTGTGTACAATTTCAAGACATTCCAAGATACTTTTGGGGTCTTTTTTGACGAAAAAGTTAAGTCACTGCCTAAGTGCATGGATCGCTTTCCTGATTTTCAGAAATTCTTTAAAAATATTCCTTAAACGATATGCAAATAATTGCAACGGATTCTTGTTCAGGGCGTCGTTGACTATGACTGAGTACAATTTCAAGACATTCCAACATACTTGGAATGTCCAAGTGCATGGATCGCTTTCCTGATTTTCAAAAGTTCATTAAAAATATTCTTCAAGAGATATGCAAATATATTCAACGGATTCTTGTTCAGGGCATGCTTGACTATGACTGTGTACAATTTCAAGACATTCCAAGATACTTTTGGGGTCTTTTTTGAATAAAAAGTTAAGTCACTGCCTAAGTGCACAGACTTTCCTCATTTTCAAAAATTCATTAAAAATATTCCTTAAGAGATATGCAAATATTTTCAATTGATTCTTGTTCAGGGCGTCGTTGACTATGACTGAGTACAATTTCAAGACATTCCAACATACTTGGAATGTCCAAGTGCATGGATCGCTTTTCGGATTTTCAAAAATTCATTAAAAATATTCTTCAAGAGATATGCAAATATATTCAACGGATTCTTGTTCAGGGCATGCTTGACTATGACTGTGTACAATTTCAAGACATTCCAAGATACTTTTGGGGTCTTTTTTGACAAAAAAGTTAAGTCACTGCCTAAGTGCATGGATCGCTTTCCTGATTTTCAAAAATTCATTAAAAATATTCCTTAAGCGATATGCAAATATTTTCAAGGGATTCTTGTTCAGGGCGTCGTTGACTATGACTGAGTACAATTTCAAGACATTCCAACATACTTGGAATTTCCAAGTGCATGGATCGCTTTCCTGATTTTCAAAAATTCATTAAAAATATTCCTTAAGCGATATGCAAATATTTTCAAGGGATTCTTGTTCAGGGCGTCGTTGACTATGACTGTGTACAATTTCAAGACATTCCAAGATACCTTTGGGGTCTTTTTTGGATAAAAAGTTAAGTCACTGCCTAAGTGCACAGACTTTCATCATTTTCAAAAATTCATTAAAAATATTCCTTAAGAGATATGCAAATATTTTCAATGGATTCTTGTTCAGGGCGTCGTTGACTATGACCGAGTACAATTTCAAGACATTCCAACATACTTGGAATGTCCAAGTGCATGGATCGCTTTTCGGATTTTCAAAAATTCATTAAAAATATTCTTCAAGAGATATGCAAATATATTCAACGGATTCTTGTTCAGGGCATGCTTGACTATGACTGTGTACAATTTCAAGACATTCCAAGATACTTTTGGGGTCTTTTTTGACGAAAAAGTTAAGTCACTGCCTAAGTGCATGGATCGCTTTCCTGATTTTCAGAAATTCTTTAAAAATATTCCTTAAACGATATGCAAATATTTTCAACGGATTCTTGTTCAGGGCGTCGTTGACTATGACTGAGTACAATTTCAAGACATTCCAACATACTTGGAATTTCCAAGTGCATGGATCGCTTTCCTGATTTTCAAAAGTTCATTAAAAATATTCTTCAAGAGATATGCAAATATATTCAACGGATTCTTGTTCAGGGCATGCTTGACTATGACTGTGTACAATTTCAAGACATTCCAGGATACTTTTGGGGTCTTTTTTGAATAAAAAGTTAAGTCACTGCCTAAGTGCACAGACTTTCCTCATTTTCAAAAATTCATTAAAAATATTCCTTAAGAGATATGCCAATATTTTCAATTGATTCTTGTTCAGGGCGTCGTTGACTATGACTGAGTACAATTTCAAGACATTCCAACATACTTGGAATGTCCAAGTGCATGGATCGCTTTCCGGATTTTCAAAAATTCATTAAAAATATTCTTCAAGAGATATGCAAATATATTCAACGGATTCTTGTTCAGGGCATGCTTGACTATGACTGTGTACAATTTCAAGACATTCCAAGATACTTTTGGGGTCTTTTTTGACGAAAAAGTTAAGTCACTGCCTAAGTGCATGGATCGCTTTCCTGATTTTCAGAAATTCTTTAAAAATATTCCTTAAACGATATGCAAATATTTTCAACGGATTCTTGTTCAGGGCGTCGTTGACTATGACTGAGTACAATTTCAAGACATTCCAACATACTTGGAATGTCCAAGTGCATGGATCGCTTTTCGGATTTTCAAAAATTCATTAAAAATATTCTTCAAGAGATATGCAAATATATTCAACGGATTCTTGTTCAGGGCATGCTTGACTATGACTGTGTACAATTTCAAGACATTCCAAGATACTTTTGGGGTCTTTTTTGACGAAAAAGTTAAGTCACTGCCTAAGTGCATGGATCGCTTTCCTGATTTTCAAAAATTCATTAAAAATATTCCTTAAGCGATATGCAAATATTTTCAACGGATTCTTGTTCAGGGCGTCGTTGACTATGACTGAGTACAATTTCAAGACATTCCAACATACTTGGAATGTCCAAGTGCATGGATCGCTTTCCTGATTTTCAAAAGTTCATTAAAAATATTCTTCAAGAGATATGCAAATATATTCAACGGATTCTTGTTCAGGGCATGCTTGACTATGACTGTGTACAATTTCAAGACATTCCAAGATACTTTTGGGGTCTTTTTTGAATAAAAAGTTAAGTCACTGCCTAAGTGCACAGACTTTCCTCATTTTCAAAAATTCATTAAAAATATTCCTTAAGAGATATGCAAATATTTTCAATGGATTCTTGTTCAGGGCGTTGTTGACTATGACTGAGTACAATTTCAAGACATTCCAACATACTTGGAATGTCCAAGTGCATGGATCGCTTTCCGGATTTTCAAAAATTCATTAAAAATATTCTTCAAGAGATATGCAAATATATTCAACGGATTCTTGTTCAGGGCATGCTTGACTATGACTGTGTACAATTTCAAGACATTCCAAGATACTTTTGGGGTCTTTTTTGACGAAAAAGTTAAGTCACTGCCTAAGTGCATGGATCGCTTTCCTGATTTTCAGAAATTCTTTAAAAATATTCCTTAAACGATATGCAAATATTTTCAACGGATTCTTGTTCAGGGCGTCGTTGACTATGACTGAGTACAATTTCAAGACATTCCAACATACTTGGAATGTCCAAGTGCATGGATCGCTTTTCGGATTTTCAAAAATTCATTAAAAATATTCTTCAAGAGATATGCAAATATATTCAACGGATTCTTGTTCAGGGCACGCTTGACTATGACTGTGTACAATTTCAAGACATTCCAAGATACTTTTGGGGTCTTTTTTGACAAAAAAGTTAAGTCACTGCCTAAGTGCATGGATCGCTTTCCTGATTTTCAAAAATTCATTAAAAATATTGCTTAAGCGATATGCAAATATTTTCAATTGATTCTTGTTCAGGGCGTCGTTGACTATGACTGAGTACAATTTCAAGACATTCCAACATACTTGGAATGTCCAAGTGCATGGATCGCTTTTCGGATTTTCAAAAATTCATTTAAAATATTCTTCAAGAGATATGCAAATATATTCAACGGATTCTTGTTCAGGGCATGCTTGACTATGACTGTGTACAATTTCAAGACATTCCAAGATACTTTTGGGGTCTTTTTTGACAAAAAAGTTAAGTCACTGCCTAAGTGCATGGATCGCTTTCCTGATTTTCAAAAATTCATTAAAAATATTCCTTAAGCGATATGCAAATATTTTCAACGGATTCTTGTTCAGGGCGTCGTTGACTATGACTGAGTACAATTTCAAGACATTCCAACATACTTGGAATGTCCAAGTGCATGGATCGCTTTTCGGATTTTCAAAAATTCATTAAAAATATTCTTCAAGAGATATGCAAATATATTCAACGGATTCTTGTTCAGGGCATGCTTGACTATGACTGTGTACAATTTCAAGACATTCCAAGATACTTTTGGGGTCTTTTTTGAATAAAAAGTTAAGTCACTGCCTAAGTGCACAGACTTTCCTCATTTTCAAAAATTCATTAAAAATATTCCTTAAGAGATATGCAAATATTTTCAATGGATTCTTGTTCAGGGCGTTGTTGACTATGACTGAGTACAATTTCAAGACATTCCAACATACTTGGAATGTCCAAGTGCATGGATCGCTTTCCGGATTTTCAAAAATTCATTAAAAATATTCTTCAAGAGATATGCAAATATATTCAACGGATTCTTGTTCAGGGCATGCTTGACTATGACTGTGTACAATTTCAAGACATTCCAAGATACTTTTGGGGTCTTTTTTGACGAAAAAGTTAAGTCACTGCCTAAGTGCATGGATCGCTTTCCTGATTTTCAGAAATTCTTTAAAAATATTCCTTAAACGATATGCAAATATTTTCAACGGATTCTTGTTCAGGGCGTCGTTGACTATGACTGAGTACAATTTCAAGACATTCCAACATACTTGGAATGTCCAAGTGCATGGATCGCTATCCTGATTTTCAAAAGTTCATTAAAAATATTCTTCAAGAGATATGCAAATATATTCAACGGATTCTTGTTCAGGGCATGCTTGACTATGACTGTGTACAATTTCAAGACATTCCAAGATACTTTTGGGGTCTTTTTTGAATAAAAAGTTAAGTCACTGCCTAAGTGCACAGACTTTCATCATTTTCAAAAATTCATTAAAAATATTCCTTAAGAGATATGCAAATATTTTCAATTGATTCTTGTTCAGGGCGTCGTTGACTATGACTGAGTACAATTTCAAGACATTCCAACATACTTGGAATGTCCAAGTGCATGGATCGCTTTTCGGATTTTCAAAAATTCATTAAAAATATTCTTCAAGAGATATGCAAATATATTCAACGGATTCTTGTTCAGGGCATGCTTGACTATGACTGTGTACAATTTCAAGACATTCCAAGATACTTTTGGGGTCTTTTTTGAATAAAAAGTTAAGTCACTGCCTAAGTGCATGGATCGCTTTCCTGATTTTCAAAAATTCATTAAAAATATTCCTTAAGCGATATGCAAATATTTTCAACGGATTCTTGTTCAGGGCGTCGTTGACTATGACTGAGTACAATTTCAAGACATTCCAACATACTTGGAATGTCCAAGTGCATGGATCGCTTTTCGGATTTTCAAAAATTCATTTAAAATATTCTTCAAGAGATATGCAAATATATTCAACGGATTCTTGTTCAGGGCATGCTTGACTATGACTGTGTACAATTTCAAGACATTCCAAGATACTTTTGGGGTCTTTTTTGACAAAAAAGTTAAGTCACTGCCTAAGTGCATGGATCGCTTTCCTGATTTTCAAAAATTCATTAAAAATATTCCTTAAGCGATATGCAAATATTTTCAACAAATTCTTGTTCAGGGCGTCGTTGACTATGACTGAGTACAATTTCAAGACATTCCAACATACTTGGAATGTCCAAGTGCATGGATCGCTTTTCGGATTTTCAAAAATTCATTAAAAATATTCTTCAAGAGATATGCAAATATATTCAACGGATTCTTGTTCAGGGCATGCTTGACTATGACTGTGTACAATTTCAAGACATTCCAAGATACTTTTGGGGTCTTTTTTGACGAAAAAGTTAAGTCACTGCCTAAGTGCATGGATCGCTTTCCTGATTTTCAAAAATTCATTAAAAATATTCCTTAAGCGATATGCAAATATTTTCAACGGATTCTTGTTCAGGGCGTCGTTGACTATGACTGAGTACAATTTCAAGACATTCCAACATACTTGGAATGTCCAAGTGCATGGATCGCTTTCCTGATTTTCAAAAGTTCATTAAAAATATTCTTCAAGAGATATGCAAATATATTCAACGGATTCTTGTTCAGGGCATGCTTAACTATGACTGTGTACAATTTCAAGACATTCCAAGATACTTTTGGGGTCTTTTTTGAATAAAAAGTTAAGTCACTGCCTAAGTGCACAGACTTTCCTCATTTTCAAAAATTCATTAAAAATATTCCTTAAGAGATATGCAAATATTTTCAATTGATTCTTGTTCAGGGCGTCGTTGACTATGACTGAGTACAATTTCAAGACATTCCAACATACTTGGAATGTCCAAGTGCATGGATCGCTTTTCGGATTTTCATAAATTCATTAAAAATATTCTTCAAGAGATATGCAAATATATTCAACGGATTCTTGTTCAGGGCATGCTTGACTATGACTGTGTACAATTTCAAGACATTCCAATTTACTTTTGGGGTTTTTTTTGAAAAAAAAGTCAAGTCACTAAGTGCATCAGGGCAAATGGATCGTTTCCTTCGTCTCACCTGATATCCTGCTGTGTGATCCACGGTGTCCAAACGTTTGTTTCCAGCGACTGGACGACATGGATGAACTCCTGCAGCTTTAATTCTTTAAAAACAACCCAAAAACATCAAAAGTTAAGTCACTGCCTTAGTGCATGGATCGCTTTCCTGATTTTCAAAAATTCATTAAAAATATTCCTCAAGAGATATGCAAATATATTCAACGGATTCTTGTTCAGGGCATGCTTGACTATGACTGTGTACAATTTCAAGACATTCCAAGATACTTTTGGGGTCTTTTTTGACGAAAAAGTTAAGTCACTGCCTAAGTGCATGGATCGCTTTCCTGATTTTCAAAAATTCATTAAAAATATTCCTTAAGCGATATGCAAATATTTTCAACGGATTCTTGTTCAGGGCGTCGTTGACTATGACTGAGTACAATTTCAAGACATTCCAACATACTTGGAATGTCCAAGTGCATGGATCGCTTTCCGGATTTTCAAAAATTCATTAAAAATATTCTTCAAGAGATATGCAAATATATTCAACGGATTCTTATTCAGGGCATGCTTGACTATGACTGTGTACAATTTCAAGACATTCCAATTTACTTTTGGGGTTTTTTTTGAAAAAAAAGTCAAGTCACTAAGTGCATCAGGGCAAATGGATCGTTTCCTTCGTCTCACCTGATATCCTGCTGTGTGATCCACGGTGTCCAAACGTTTGTTTCCAGCGACTGGGCGACATGGATGAACTCCTGCAGCTTTAATGCTTTGAAAACAAACCAAAAACATCAAAAGTTAAGTCACTGCCTAAGTGCATGGATCGCTTTCCTAATTTTCAAAAATTCATTAAAAATATTCCTTAAGAGATATGCAAATATTTTCAATTGATTCTTGTTCAGGGCGTCGTTGACTATGACTGAGTACAATTTCAAGACATTCCAACATACTTGGAATGTCCAAGTGCATGGATCGCTTTTCGGATTTTCAAAAATTCATTAAAAATATTCTTCAAGAGATATGCAAATATATTCAACGGATTCTTGTTCAGGGCATGCTTGACTATGACTGTGTACAATTTCAAGACATTCCAAGATACTTTTGGGGTCTTTTTTGAATAAAAAGTTAAGTCACTGCCTAAGTGCATGGATCGCTTTCCTGATTTTCAAAAAATCATTTAAAATATTCCTTAAGCGATATGCAAATATTTTCAACGGATTCTTGTTCAGGGCGTCGTTGACTATGACTGAGTACAATTTCAAAACATTCCAACATACTTGGAATGTCCAAGTGCATGGATCGCTTTCCTGATTTTCAAAAGTTCATTAAAAATATTCTTCAAGAGATATGCAAATATATTCAACGGATTCTTGTTCAGGGCATGCTTGACTATGACTGTGTACAATTTCAAGACATTCCAAGATACTTTTGGGGTCTTTTTTGAATAAAAAGTTAAGTCACTGCCTAAGTGCACAGACTTTCCTCATTTTCAAAAATTCATTCAAAATATTCCTTAAGAGATATGCAAATATTTTCAATTGATTCTTGTTCAGGGCGTCGTTGACTATGACTGAGTACAATTTCAAGACATTCCAACATACTTGGAATGTCCAAGTGCATGGATCGCTTTTCGGATTTTCAAAAATTCATTAAAAATATTCTTCAAGAGATATGCAAATATATTCAACGGATTCTTGTTCAGGGCATGCTTGACTATGACTGTGTACAATTTCAAGACATTCCAAGATACTTTTGGGGTCTTTTTTGAATAAAAAGTTAAGTCACTGCCTAAGTGCATGGATCGCTTTCCTGATTTTCAAAAATTCATTAAAAATATTCCTTAAGCGATATGCAAATATTTTCAACGGATTCTTGTTCAGGGCGTCGTTGACTATGACTGAGTACAATTTCAAGACATTCCAACATACTTGGAATGTCCAAGTGCATGGATCGCTTTCCTGATTTTCAAAAGTTCATTAAAAATATTCTTCAAGAGATATGCAAATATATTCAACGGATTCTTGTTCAGGGCATGCTTGACTATGACTGTGTACAATTTCAAGACATTCCAAGATACTTTTGGGGTCTTTTTTGAATAAAAAGTTAAGTCACTGCCTAAGTGCACAGACTTTCATCATTTTCAAAAATTCATTAAAAATATTCCTTAAGAGATATGCAAATATTTTCAATTGATTCTTGTTCAGGGCGTCGTTGACTATGACTGGGTACAATTTCAAGACATTCCAACATACTTGGAATGTCCAAGTGCATGGATCGCTTTTCGGATTTTCAAAAATTCATTAAAAATATTCTTCAAGAGATATGCAAATATATTCAACGGATTCTTGTTCAGGGCATGCTTGACTATGACTGTGTACAATTTCAAGACATTCCAAGATACTTTTGGGGTCTTTTTTGACAAAAAAGTTAAGTCACTGCCTAAGTGCATGGATCGCTTTCCTGATTTTCAAAAATTCATTAAAAATATTCCTTAAGCGATATGCAAATATTTTCAACGGATTCTTGTTCAGGGCGTCGTTGACTATGACTGAGTACAATTTCAAGACATTCCAACATACTTGGAATGTCCAAGTGCATGGATCGCTTTCCTGATTTTCAAAAGTTCATTAAAAATATTCTTCAAGAGATATGCAAATATATTCAACGGATTCTTGTTCAGGGCATGCTTGACTATGACTGTGTACAATTTCAAGACATTCCAAGATACCTTTGGGGTCTTTTTTGAATAAAAAGTTAAGTCACTGCCTAAGTGCACAGACTTTCATCATTTTCAAAAATTCATTAAAAATATTCCTTAAGAGATATGCAAATATTTTCAATGGATTCTTGTTCAGGGCGTCGTTGACTATGATTGAGTACAATTTCAAGACATTCCAACATACTTGGAATGTCCAAGTGCATGGATCGCTTTCCGGATTTTCAAAAATTCATTAAAAATATTCTTCAAGAGATATGCAAATATATTCAACGGATTCTTGTTCAGGGCATTCTTGACTATGACTGTGTACAATTTCAAGACATTCCAAGATACTTTTGGGGTCTTTTTTGACGAAAAAGTTAAGTCACTGCCTAAGTGCATGGATCGCTTTCCTGATTTTCAGAAATTCTTTAAAAATATTCCTTAAACGATACGCAAATATTTTCAACGGATTCTTGTTCAGGGCGTCGTTGACTATGACTGAGTACAATTTCAAGACATTCCAACATACTTGGAATGTCCAAGTGCATGGATCGCTTTCCTGATTTTCAAAAGTTCATTAAAAATATTCTTCAAGAGATATGCAAATATATTCAACGGATTCTTGTTCAGGGCATGCTTGACTATGACTGTGTACAATTTCAAGACATTCCAAGATACTTTTGGGGTCTTTTTTGACAAAAAAGTTAAGTCACTGCCTAAGTGCATGGATCGCTTTCCTGATTTTCAAAAATTCATTAAAAATATTCCTTAAGCGATATGCAAATATTTTCAACGGATTCTTGTTCAGGGCGTCATTGACTATGACTGAGTACAATTTCAAGACATTCCAACATACTTGGAATGTCCAAGTGCATGGATCGCTTTCCTGATTTTCAAAAGTTCATTAAAAATATTCTTCAAGAGATATGCAAATATATTCAACGGATTCTTGTTCAGGGCATGCTTGACTATGACTGTGTACAATTTCAAGACATTCCAAGATACCTTTGGGGTCTTTTTTGAATAAAAAGTTAAGTCACTGCCTAAGTGCACAGACTTTCATCATTTTCAAAAATTCATTAAAAATATTCCTTAAGAGATATGCAAATATTTTCAATGGATTCTTGTTCAGGGCGTCGTTGACTATGATTGAGTACAATTTCAAGACATTCCAACATACTTGGAATGTCCAAGTGCATGGATCGCTTTCCGGATTTTCAAAAATTCATTAAAAATATTCTTCAAGAGATATGCAAATATATTCAACGGATTCTTGTTCAGGGCATTCTTGACTATGACTGTGTACAATTTCAAGACATTCCAAGATACTTTTGGGGTCTTTTTTGACGAAAAAGTTAAGTCACTGCCTAAGTGCATGGATCGCTTTCCTGATTTTCAGAAATTCTTTAAAAATATTCCTTAAACGATACGCAAATATTTTCAACGGATTCTTGTTCAGGGCGTCGTTGACTATGACTGAGTACAATTTCAAGACATTCCAACATACTTGGAATGTCCAAGTGCATGGATCGCTTTCCTGATTTTCAAAAGTTCATTAAAAATATTCTTCAAGAGATATGCAAATATATTCAACGGATTCTTGTTCAGGGCATGCTTGACTATGACTGTGTACAATTTCAAGACATTCCAAGATACTTTTGGGGTCTTTTTTGACAAAAAAGTTAAGTCACTGCCTAAGTGCATGGATCGCTTTCCTGATTTTCAAAAATTCATTAGAAATATTCCTTAAGCGATATGCAAATATTTTCAACGGATTCTTGTTCAGGGCGTCGTTGACTATGACTGAGTACAATTTCAAGACATTCCAACATACTTGGAATGTCCAAGTGCATGGATCGCTTTCCTGATTTTCAAAAGTTCATTAAAAATATTCTTCAAGAGATATGCAAATATATTCAACGGATTCTTGTTCAGGGCATGCTTGACTATGACTGTGTACAATTTCAAGACATTCCAAGATACCTTTGGGGTCTTTTTTGAATAAAAAGTTAAGTCACTGCCTAAGTGCACAGACTTTCATCATTTTCAAAAATTCATTAAAAATATTCCTTAAGAGATATGCAAATATTTTCAATGGATTCTTGTTCAGGGCGTCGTTGACTATGACTGAGTACAATTTCAAGACATTCCAACATACTTGGAATGTCCAAGTGCATGGATCGCTTTCCGGATTTTCAAAAATTCATTAAAAATATTCTTCAAGAGATATGCAAATATATTCAACGGATTCTTGTTCAGGGCATGCTTGACTATGACTGTGTACAATTTCAAGACATTCCAAGATACTTTTGGGGTCTTTTTTGACGAAAAAGTTAAGTCACTGCCTAAGTGCATGGATCGCTTTCCTGATTTTCAAAAATTCATTAAAAATATTCCTTAAGCGATATGCAAATATTCTCAACGGATTCTTGTTCAGGGCGTCGTTGACTATGACCGAGTACAATTTCAAGACATTCCAACATACTTTGAATGTCCAAGTACATGGATCGCTTTCCTGATTTTCAAAAGTTCATTAAAAATATTCTTCAAGAGATATGCAAATATATTCAACGGATTCTTGTTCAGGGCATGCTTGACTATGACTGTGTACAATTTCAAGACATTCCAAGATACCTTTGGGGTCTTTTTTGAATAAAAAGTTAAGTCACTGCCTAAGTGCACAGACTTTCATCATTTTCAAAAATTCATTAAAAATATTCCTTAAGAGATATGCAAATATTTTCAATGGATTCTTGTTCAGGGCGTCGTTGACTATGACTGAGTACAATTTCAAGACATTCCAACATACTTGGAATGTCCAAGTGCATGGATCGCTTTCCGGATTTTCAAAAATTCATTAAAAATATTCTTCAAGAGATATGCAAATATATTCAACGGATTCTTGTTCAGGGCATGCTTGACTATGACTGTGTACAATTTCAAGACATTCCAAGATACTTTTGGGGTCTTTTTTGACGAAAAAGTTAAGTCACTGCCTAAGTGCATGGATCGCTTTCCTGATTTTCAAAAATTCATTAAAAATATTCCTTAAGCGATATGCAAATATTCTCAACGGATTCTTGTTCAGGGCGTCGTTGACTATGACCGAGTACAATTTCAAGACATTCCAACATACTTTGAATGTCCAAGTACATGGATCGCTTTCCTGATTTTCAAAAGTTCATTAAAAATATTCTTCAAGAGATATGCAAATATATTCAACGGATTCTTGTTCAGGGCATGCTTGACTATGACTGTGTACAATTTCAAGACATTCCAAGATACTTTTGGGGTCTTTTTTGAATAAAAAGTTAAGTCACTGCCTAAGTGCACAGACTTTCCTCATTTTCAAAAATTCATTAAAAATAGTCCTTAAGAGATATGCAAATATTTTCAATTGATTCTTGTTCAGAGCGTCGTTGACTATGACTGAGTACAATTTCAAGACATTCCAACATACTTGGAATGTCCAAGTGCATGGATCGCTTTTCGGATTTTCAAAAATTCATTAAAAATATTCTTCAAGAGATATGCAAATATATTCAACGGTTTCTTGTTCAGGGCATGCTTGACTATGACTGTGTACAATTTCAAGACATTCCAAGATACTTTTGGGGTCTTTTTTGACAAAAAAGTTAAGTCACTGCCTAAGTGCATGGATTGCTTTCCTGATTTTCAAAAATTCATTAAAAATATTCCTTAAGCGATATGCAAATATTTTCAACAGATTCTTGTTCAGGGCGTCGTTGACTATGACTGAGTACAATTTCAAGACATTCCAACATACTTGGAATGTCCAAGTGCATGGATCGCTTTCCGGATTTTCAAAAATTCATTAAAAATATTCTTCAAGAGATATGCAAATATATTCAACGGATTCTTGTTCAGGGCATGCTTGACTATGACTGTGTACAATTTCAAGACATTCCAAGATACTTTTGGGGTCTTTTTTGAATAAAAAGTTAAGTCACTGCCTAAGTGCACAGACTTTCCTCATTTCCAAAAATTCATTAAAAATATTCCTTAAGAGATATGCAAATATTTTCAATGGATTCTTGTTCAGGGCGTCGTTGACTATGACCGAGTACAATTTCAAGACATTCCAACATACTTGGAATGTCCAAGTGCATGGATCGCTTTCCGGATTTTCAAAAATTCATTAAAAATATTCTTCAAGAGATATGCAAATATATTCAACGGATTCTTGTTCAGGGCATGCTTGACTATGACTGTGTACAATTTCAAGACATTCCAAGATACTTTTGGGGTCTTTTTTGACGAAAAAGTTAAGTCACTGCCTAAGTGCATGGATCGCTTTCCTGATTTTCAAAAATTCATTAAAAATATTCCTTAAGCGATATGCAAATATTTTCAACGGATTCTTGTTCAGGGCGTCGTTGACTATGACTGAGTACAATTTCAAGACATTCCAACATACTTGGAATGTCCAAGTGCATGGATCGCTTTCCGGATTTTCAAAAATTCATTAAAAATATTCTTCAAGAGATATGCAAATATATTCAACGGATTCTTATTCAGGGCATGCTTGACTATGACTGTGTACAATTTCAAGACATTCCAATTTACTTTTGGGGTTTTTTTTGAAAAAAAAGTCAAGTCACTAAGTGCATCAGGACAAATGGATCGTTTCCTTCGTCTCACCTGATATCCTGCTGTGTGATCCACGGTGTCCAAACGTTTGTTTCCAGCGACTGGACGACATGGATGAACTCCTGCAGCTTTAATTCTTTAAAAACAACCCAAAAACATCAAAAGTTAAGTCACTGCCTAAGTGCATGGATCGCTTTCCTGATTTTCAAAAATTCATTAAAAATATTCCTCAAGAGATATGCAAATATATTCAACGGATTCTTGTTCAGGGCATGCTTGACTATGACTGTGTACAATTTCAAGACATTCCAAGATACTTTTGGGGTCTTTTTTGAAAAAAAAGTCAAGTCACTAAGTGCATCAGGGCAAATGGATCGTTTCCTCCGTCTCACCTTATTTCCTGCTGTGTGATCCATGGTGTCCAAACGTTTGTTTCCAGCGACTGGGCGACATGGATGAACTCCTGCAGCTTTAATGCTTTAAAAGCAAACCAAAAACATCAAAAGTTAAGTCACTGCCTAAGTGCATGGATCGCTTTCCTAATTTTCAAAAATTCATTAAAAATATTCCTTAAGAGATATGCAAATATTTTCAATTGATTCTTGTTCAGGGCGTCGTTGACTATGACTGAGTACAATTTCAAGACATTCCAACATACTTGGAATGTCCAAGTGCATGGATCGCTTTCCTGATTTTCAAAAGTTCATTAAAAATATTCTTCAAGAGATATGCAAATATATTCAACGGATTCTTGTTCAGGGCATGCTTGACTATGACTGTGTACAATTTCAAGACATTCCAAGATACTTTTGGGGTCTTTTTTGAATAAAAAGTTAAGTCACTGCCTAAGTGCACAGACTTTCCTCATTTTCAAAAATTCATTAAAAATATTCCTTAAGAGATATGCAAATATTTTCAATTGATTCTTGTTCAGGGCGTCGTTGACTATGACTGAGTACAATTTCAAGACATTCCAACATACTTGGAATGTCCAAGTGCATGGATCGCTTTTCGGATTTTCAAAAATTCATTAAAAATATTCTTCAAGAGATATGCAAATATATTCAACGGATTCTTGTTCAGGGCATGCTTGACTATGACTGTGTACAATTTCAAGACATTCCAAGATACTTTTGGGGTCTTTTTTGACGAAAAAGTTAAGTCACTGCCTAAGTGCATGGATCGCTTTCCTGATTTTCAGAAATTCTTTAAAAATATTCCTTAAACGATATGCAAATATTTTCAACGGATTCTTGTTCAGGGCGTCGTTGACTATGACTGAGTACAATTTCAAGACATTCCAACATACTTGGAATGTCCAAGTGCATGGATCGCTTTCCTGATTTTCAAAAGTTCATTAAAAATATTCTTCAAGAGATATGCAAATATATTCAACGGATTCTTGTTCAGGGCATGCTTGACTATGACTGTGTACAATTTCAAGACATTCCAAGATACTTTTGGGGTCTTTTTTGAATAAAAAGTTAAGTCACTGCCTAAGTGCACAGACTTTCCTCATTTTCAAAAATTCATTAAAAATATTCCTTAAGAGATATGCAAATATTTTCAATGGATTCTTGTTCAGGGCGTCGTTGACTATGACCGAGTACAATTTCAAGACATTCCAACATACTTGGAATGTCCAAGTGCATGGATCGCTTTCCGGATTTTCAAAAATTCATTAAAAATATTCTTCAAGAGATATGCAAATATATTCAACGGATTCTTGTTCAGGGCATTCTTGACTATGACTGTGTACAATTTCAAGACATTCCAAGATACTTTTGGGGTCTTTTTTGACGAAAAAGTTAAGTCACTGCCTAAGTGCATGGATCGCTTTCCTGATTTTCAGAAATTCTTTAAAAATATTCCTTAAACGATATGCAAATATTTTCAACGGATTCTTGTTCAGGGCGTCGTTGACTATGACTGAGTACAATTTCAAGACATTCCAACATACTTGGAATGTCCAAGTGCATGGATCGCTTTCCTGATTTTCAAAAGTTCATTAAAAATATTCTTCAAGAGATATGCAAATATATTCAACGGATTCTTGTTCAGGGCATGCTTGACTATGACTGTGTACAATTTCAAGACATTCCAAGATACTTTTGGGGTCTTTTTTGAATAAAAAGTTAAGTCACTGCCTAAGTGCACAGACTTTCCTCATTTTCAAAAATTCATTAAAAATATTCCTTAAGAGATATGCAAATATTTTCAATTGATTCTTGTTCAGGGCGTCGTTGACTATGACTGAGTACAATTTCAAGACATTCCAACATACTTGGAATGTCCAAGTGCATGGATCGCTTTTCGGATTTTCAAAAATTCATTAAAAATATTCTTCAAGAGATATGCAAATATATTCAACGGATTCTTGTTCAGGGCATGCTTGACTATGACTGTGTACAATTTCAAGACATTCCAAGATACTTTTGGGGTCTTTTTTGACAAAAAAGTTAAGTCACTGCCTAAGTGCATGGATCGCTTTCCTGATTTTCAAAAATTCATAAAAAATATTCCTTAAGCGATATGCAAATATTTTCAACGGATTCTTGTTCAGGGCGTCGTTGACTATGACTGAGTACAATTTCAAGACATTCCAACATACTTGGAATGTCCAAGTGCATGGATCGCTTTCCTGATTTTCAAAAGTTCATTAAAAATATTCTTCAAGAGATATGCAAATATATTCAACGGATTCTTGTTCAGGGCATGCTTGACTATGACTGTGTACAATTTCAAGACATTCCAAGATACCTTTGGGGTCTTTTTTGAATAAAAAGTTAAGTCACTGCCTAAGTGCACAGACTTTCATCATTTTCAAAAATTCATTAAAAATATTCCTTAAGAGATATGCAAATATTTTCAATGGATTCTTGTTCAGGGCGTCGTTGACTATGACCGAGTACAATTTCAAGACATTCCAACATACTTGGAATGTCCAAGTGCATGGATCGCTTTCCGGATTTTCAAAAATTCATTAAAAATATTCTTCAAGAGATATGCAAATATATTCAACGGATTCTTGTTCAGGGCATGCTTGACTATGACTGTGTACAATTTCAAGACATTCCAAGATACTTTTGGGGTCTTTTTTGACGAAAAAGTTAAGTCACTGCCTAAGTGCATGGATCGCTTTCCTGATTTTCAGTAATTCTTTAAAAATATTCCTTAAACGATATGCAAATATTTTCAACGGATTCTTGTTCAGGGCGTCGTTGACTATGACTGAGTACAATTTCAAGACATTCCAACATACTTGGAATGTCCAAGTGCATGGATCGCTTTCCTGATTTTCAAAAGTTCATTAAAAATATTCTTCAAGAGATATGCAAATATATTCAACGGATTCTTGTTCAGGGCATGCTTGACTATGACTGTGTACAATTTCAAGACATTCCAAGATACTTTTGGGGTCTTTTTTGAATAAAAAGTTAAGTCACTGCCGAAGTCCACAGACTTTCCTCATTTTCAAAAATTCATTAAAAATATTCCTTAAGAGATATGCAAATATTTTCAATTGATTCTTGTTCAGGGCGTCGTTGACTATGACTGAGTACAATTTCAAGACATTCCAACATACTTTGAATGTCCAAGTGCATGGATCGCTTTTCGGATTTTCAAAAATTCATTAAAAATATTCTTCAAGAGATATGCAAATATATTCAACGGATTCTTGTTCAGGGCATGCTTGACTATGACTGTGTACAATTTCAAGACATTCCAAGATACTTTTGGGGTCTTTTTTGACAAAAAAGTTAAGTCACTGCCTAAGTGCATGGATCGCTTTCCTGATTTTCAAAAATTCATTAAAAATATTCCTTAAGCGATATGCAAATATTTTCAACGGATTCTTGTTCAGGGCGTCGTTGACTATGACTGAGTACAATTTCAAGACATTCCAACATACTTGGAATGTCCAAGTGCATGGATCGCTTTCCTGATTTTCAAAAGTTCATTAAAAATATTCTTCAAGAGATATGCAAATATATTCAACGGATTCTTGTTCAGGGCATGCTTGACTATGACTGTGTACAATTTCAAGACATTCCAAGATACCTTTGGGGTCTTTTTTGAATAAAAAGTTAAGTCACTGCCTTAGTGCACAGACTTTCATCATTTTCAAAAATTCATTAAAAATATTCCTTAAGAGATATGCAAATATTTTCAATGGATTCTTGTTCAGGGCGTCGTTGACTATGACCGAGTACAATTTCAAGACATTCCAACATACTTGGAATGTCCAAGTGCATGGATCGCTTTCCGGATTTTCAAAAATTCATTAAAAATATTCTTCAAGAGATATGCAAATATATTCAACGGATTCTTGTTCAGGGCATTCTTGACTATGACTGTGTACAATTTCAAGACATTCCAAGATACTTTTGGGGTCTTTTTTGACGAAAAAGTTAAGTCACTGCCTAAGTGCATGGATCGCTTTCCTGATTTTCAGAAATTCTTTAAAAATATTCCTTAAACGATATGCAAATATTTTCAACGGATTCTTGTTCAGGGCGTCGTTGACTATGACTGAGTACAATTTCAAGACATTCCAACATACTTGGAATGTCCAAGTGCATGGATCGCTTTCCTGATTTTCAAAAGTTCATTAAAAATATTCTTCAAGAGATATGCAAATATATTCAACGGATTCTTGTTCAGGGCATGCTTGACTATGACTGTGTACAATTTCAAGACATTCCAGGATACTTTTGGGGTCTTTTTTGAATAAAAAGTTAAGTCACTGCCTAAGTGCACAGACTTTCCTCATTTTCAAAAATTCATTAAAAATATTCCTTAAGAGATATGCAAATATTTTCAATTGATTCTTGTTCAGGGCGTCGTTGACTATGACTGAGTACAATTTCAAGACATTCCAACATACTTGGAATGTCCAAGTGCATGGATCGCTTTTCGGATTTTCAAAAATTCATTAAAAATATTCTTCAAGAGATATGCAAATATATTCAACGGATTCTTGTTCAGGGCATGCTTGACTATGACTGTGTACAATTTCAAGACATTCCAAGATACTTTTGGGGTCTTTTTTGACAAAAAAGTTAAGTCACTGCCTAAGTGCATGGATCGCTTTCCTGATTTTCAAAAATTCATAAAAAATATTCCTTAAGCGATATGCAAATATTTTCAACGGATTCTTGTTCAGGGCGTCGTTGACTATGACTGAGTACAATTTCAAGACATTCCAACATACTTGGAATGTCCAAGTGCATGGATCGCTTTCCTGATTTTCAAAAGTTCATTAAAAATATTCTTCAAGAGATATGCAAATATATTCAACGGATTCTTGTTCAGGGCATGCTTGACTATGACTGTGTACAATTTCAAGACATTCCAAGATACCTTTGGGGTCTTTTTTGAATAAAAAGTTAAGTCACTGCCTAAGTGCACAGACTTTCATCATTTTCAAAAATTCATTAAAAATATTCCTTAAGAGATATGCAAATATTTTCAATGGATTCTTGTTCAGGGCGTCGTTGACTATGACCGAGTACAATTTCAAGACATTCCAACATACTTGGAATGTCCAAGTGCATGGATCGCTTTCAGGATTTTCAAAAATTCATTAAAAATATTCTTCAAGAGATATGCAAATATATTCAACGGATTCTTGTTCAGGGCATGCTTGACTATGACTGTGTACAATTTCAAGACATTCCAAGATACTTTTGGGGTCTTTTTTGACGAAAAAGTTAAGTCACTGCCTAAGTGCATGGATCGCTTTCCTGATTTTCAGAAATTCTTTAAAAATATTCCTTAAACGATATGCAAATATTTTCAACGGATTCTTGTTCAGGGCGTCGTTGACTATGACTGAGTACAATTTCAAGACATTCCAACATACTTGGAATGTCCAAGTGCATGGATCGCTTTCCTGATTTTCAAAAGTTCATTAAAAATATTCTTCAAGAGATATGCAAATATATTCAACGGATTCTTGTTCAGGGCATGCTTGACTATGACTGTGTACAATTTCAAGACATTCCAAGATACTTTTGGGGTCTTTTTTGAATAAAAAGTTAAGTCACTGCCTAAGTCCACAGACTTTCCTCATTTTCAAAAATTCATTAAAAATATTCCTTAAGAGATATGCAAATATTTTCAATTGATTCTTGTTCAGGGCGTCGTTGACTATGACTGAGTACAATTTCAAGACATTCCAACATACTTTGAATGTCCAAGTGCATGGATCGCTTTTCGGATTTTCAAAAATTCATTAAAAATATTCTTCAAGAGATATGCAAATATATTCAACGGATTCTTGTTCAGGGCATGCTTGACTATGACTGTGTACAATTTCAAGACATTCCAAGATACTTTTGGGGTCTTTTTTGACAAAAAAGTTAAGTCACTGCCTAAGTGCATGGATCGCTTTCCTGATTTTCAAAAATTCATTAAAAATATTCCTTAAGCGATATGCAAATATTTTCAACGGATTCTTGTTCAGGGCGTCGTTGACTATGACTGAGTACAATTTCAAGACATTCCAACATACTTGGAATGTCCAAGTGCATGGATCGCTTTCCTGATTTTCAAAAGTTCATTAAAAATATTCTTCAAGAGATATGCAAATATATTCAACGGATTCTTGTTCAGGGCATGCTTGACTATGACTGTGTACAATTTCAAGACATTCCAAGATACCTTTGGGGTCTTTTTTGAATAAAAAGTTAAGTCACTGCCTAAGTGCACAGACTTTCATCATTTTCAAAAATTCATTAAAAATATTCCTTAAGAGATATGCAAATATTTTCAATGGATTCTTGTTCAGGGCGTCGTTGACTATGACCGAGTACAATTTCAAGACATTCCAACATACTTGGAATGTCCAAGTGCATGGATCGCTTTCCGGATTTTCAAAAATTCATTAAAAATATTCTTCAAGAGATATGCAAATATATTCAACGGATTCTTGTTCATGGCATTCTTGACTATGACTGTGTACAATTTCAAGACATTCCAAGATACTTTTGGGGTCTTTTTTGACGAAAAAGTTAAGTCACTGCCTAAGTGCATGGATCGCTTTCCTGAGTTAAGTCACTGCCTAAGTGCACAGACTTTCATCATTTTCAAAAATTCATTAAAAATATTCCTTAAGAGATATGCAAATATTTTCAATGGATTCTTGTTCAGGGCGTCGTTGACTATGACCGAGTACAATTTCAAGACATTCCAACATACTTGGAATGTCCAAGTGCATGGATCGCTTTCCGGATTTTCAAAAATTCATTAAAAATATTCTTCAAGAGATATGCAAATATATTCAACGGATTCTTATTCAGGGCATGCTTGACTATGACTGTGTACAATTTCAAGACATTCCAATTTACTTTTGGGGTTTTTTTTGAAAAAAAAGTCAAGTCACTAAGTGCATCAGGGCAAATGGATCGTTTCCTTCGTCTCACCTGATATCCTGCTGTGTGATCCACGGTGTCCAAACGTTTGTTTCCAGCGACTGGACGACATGGATGAACTCCTGCAGCTTTAATTCTTTAAAAACAACCCAAAAACATCAAAAGTTAAGTCACTGCCTAAGTGCATGGATCGCTTTCCTGATTTTCAAAAATTCATTAAAAATATTCCTCAAGAGATATGCAAATATATTCAATGGATTCTTGTTCAGGGCATGCTTGACTATGACTGTGTACAATTTCAAGACATTCCAAGATACTTTTGGGCTCTTTTTTGAAAAAAAAGTCAAGTCACTAAGTGCATCAGGGCAAATGGATCGTTTCCTCCGTCTCACCTTATTTCCTGCTGTGTGATCCATGGTGTCCAAACGTTTGTTTCCAGCGACTGGGCGACATGGATGAACTCCTGCAGCTTTAATGCTTTAAAAACAAACCAAAAACATCAAAAGTTAAGTCACTGCCTAAGTGCATGGATCGCTTTCCTAATTTTCAAAAATTCATTAAAAATATTCCTTAAGAGATATGCAAATATTTTCAATTGATTCTTGTTCAGGGCGTCGTTGACTATGACTGAGTACAATTTCAAGACATTCCAACATACTTGGAATGTCCAAGTGCATGGATCGCTTTTCGGATTTTCAAAAATTCATTAAAAATATTCTTCAAGAGATATGCAAATATATTCAACGGATTCTTGTTCAGGGCATTCTTGACTATGACTGTGTACAATTTCAAGACATTCCAAGATACTTTTGGGGTCTTTTTTGACGAAAAAGTTAAGTCACTGCCTAAGTGCATGGATCGCTTTCCTGATTTTCAGAAATTCTTTAAAAATATTCCTTAAACGATATGCAAATATTTTCAACGGATTCTTGTTCAGGGCGTCGTTGACTATGACTGAGTACAATTTCAAGACATTCCAACATACTTGGAATGTCCAAGTGCACGGATCGCTTTCCTGATTTTCAAAAGTTCATTAAAAATATTCTTCAAGAGATATGCAAATATATTCAACGGATTCTTGTTCAGGGCATGCTTGACTATGACTGTGTACAATTTCAAGACATTCCAAGATACTTTTGGGGTCTTTTTTGACGAAAAAGTTAAGTCACTGCCTAAGTGCATTGATCGATTTCCTGATTTTCAGAAATTCTTTAAAAATATTCCTTAAACTATACGCAAATATTTTCAATGGATTCTTGTTCAGGGCGTCGTTGACTATGACTGAGTACAATTTCAAGACATTCCAACATACTTGGAATGTCCAAGTGCATGGATCGCTTTCCTGATTTTCAAAAGTTCATTA